>NW_021834663.1:50000-59194 GCF_006345805.1 Octopus sinensis
GTTTTAGGATGTCATCAGGACCATTGGCAAGTTGCAATACGTTTGTATCGTCAGCATAGCTGGTGCGGGTCGATGACTAAGCCACTACAAACAGTAGTGATCCCAGTACAGCTCCCTGGTGTCTTCCGCTGTCAACTAATGCCTCCTCAGAGAGAAAGAGAGCACTATTGGCTGTGACTTTCTGACTTATAACTTTAAAAATGTCATGCTACCACACCCCTAGCTTTTCAACAATACCAATGTCGCACAGATATGCTACAACATATCATCTTTCCTTAATTTTGTCGAAGGCTTTGATAAAGACGAGATATATCACATTCACAATTTGAGTGGTTGAGCCGTTGTTTCTGTAACCAGTCAAAATGCTGTAATAGCTGTGTTTGTATAAATATACATATATTAATATGGACGTAATATACCTTGACTTTGCAAAAGCTTTTGATAAAGTGGATCATGGTTCGATATTCCACAAACTGCGTGATCTCTGCATGGCTGGAAAACTTGGAGAGTGGTTACATGGTCATTTGACTGCGGCCATGCTGGAGCACCGCCTTTACTCGAGCAAATCGACCCCGGGACTTATTCTTTCTAAGCCCAGTACTTATTCTATCGGTCTTTTTTGCCGAACCGCTAAGTGACGGGGACGTAAACACACCAGCATCGGTTGACAAGCGATGCTAGGAGGACAAACACAGACACACAAACGCACACACACATACATATATATATATATACATACATATATACGACAGGCTTCTTTCAGTTTCCGTCTACCAAATCCACTCACAAGGCATTGGTCGGCCCGGGGCTATAGCAGAAGACACTTGCCCAAGATGCCACGCAGTGGACTGAACCCGGAACCATGTGGTTGGTTAGCAAGCTACTTACCACACAGCCACTCCTGCGTGTATTATATACATGTATATATATATATAATATATATATATATATATATATATATATATATATAGAGAGAGAGAGAGAGAGAGAAAAAGAGAGGATAGAGAAAAAGAGACTATTTATTTATAGATGTCTATATACGCATATATACATACATATAATATATATATATATATATATATATATATATATATATATATATATATATATAATATATATATGAACACATGTTTATACTTGCTTACTTACATACTCACACAACCACTCACACATATATGCGCATAGGTATATATGCACATATCTATAAATATACATATATATACACATATATATATATGTATGTATGTATATCTATGTATATGTGTGTGTGTGTGTACATGCGTGTAAATATTACTTAGCAGATGGTATTATTGATATTCGTATTTTAACCGTAAGCAGCAACACGGCGCATTCGTTGTACATGCAATCTGTTTGGAATACATTGCCGACGAGTCTTTGTATTACGACTAACAACTCACTCGAACCATAGAAGTGCTGCACTTGATATGTCTAACATAGGACTGCAATTTGCTTACGTTAGACAATTTATTAAACGACGACTTAGTACGTATATATATATATATATATATATATATAGGTATTTCCATGTGTACACACTTGTCTGAGTACATCTGTATGAACAACGGCAGGTGAGAATACTCACAAACACAAACACAGACACGCTCACACACGCTCCAAACACAGACAAACATAAACGCACGTTCACACATACATACGACCTCTCTACCGTACAGAGGAACACGTGCGCCTGCATATATGTGTATGTACATATTGATGTAATATATATAAATACATATATATATTTATATATATGAATATTTCTCTCTCTCTCTACACACACACATACATACATACATATACATATCACGTGATCACGTGATATGTATATGTATATGTATGTATGTATGTGGTGTCTAGAGAGAGAGAAATATTATACATATATATATATATATATATATATATATAATATATATATATATATATATATATAAGCGGTGAATATATTGTCGTCTAAATTACGCAAAAAGGAAAATAACACTGACATCTCATTTTAACAGATATGCTTACCAAAATTATATTAAAATATCTTGAAATGCTAAAGAGTAAAACGATTAAGTAAAATCGCCATTGACTTCTACACTGGCCATCGGACGAGTTCGGAATCTCCGTTATCTCTTGTGGACGGCAAATTTAAAAAGGTGATCGAACTGAACAAATATGATTTAGACATTTATGAGAATATTATCATTTATAATATCAGTGGCTTAGCATGCGTAAAATAACCCATAATGGTAAAAAAAAAATTATCAATTAATACTTTGTTTAAGTTGGCGAATGCTGCCATAATCTCTGCCTTCCGGTCATCCTGGTGTTACAAGGAGTTTTGTTGGTCTCTTGCTCAACTGCGCCCCACACATAATAATATAGTGAGTTGCAGGCTGGTGAGTTAAGTGGCCAGATGTAGGGGTGATGTAGCCGCAGAAATTGTCTGACAGTCATGAATAGGTTTTCTGCTTGTGCGACATGGTGCAGAGTCCTGCTGCCAGACATAGGGTTTTCCAGCTGCCACCCTCTTCACCCAGGGCAGCACTACCTCCTCCAGGCACTTGAAGTAGGCATCTGTTTTAAGTTTGAGGCCGTGTGGAAAGATGAATGCAGGTTTAACGTCGCCATCACTAGTTATCACTCCAAACATCATGATATTGACTGGATGTTGGGTTTTTATTACTCTCGGTACATGTTTTGGGGACACGGAAAGCCAACGGTTATGCTGTGTGTTCGCCATCTGTTCGTATTGAGCTTCCGGCGCAAATTCCAAGCAATACAGCATGTCGTTTCCAAATTTCTAGCAGAGTGAAGTACGTCATGGTACTGCTTTTCTCACAGACCCTACTATACCGTGTAGTCGACAAAATCAAAAATAAGTCATGCGCATGCGCGAAAGAAAAATATAAAAGGGCGTCGATTAACTTTAAAAAAGAAGCACTGTGGTCGATACATTTGACTAAAAATGCTTCAAGGCGGTGCCCCAGCATTACCGTTATCTAATGACTGAAGCAAGTAAAAGATAAAAGATAAAGATTGATGGATTTGTTTATTCATCATCATCGTCATTTAATCCAGCAACTTGCTATGACCAATAAGTTATACTGGCCTTTCTAGAACTGAATGTAGTATCTGCGCACACCATACTACAGGCGACACTAGTTAATCATGAGTGGAGGCGCAATGGCCCAGTGGTTAGGGCAGCGGACTCGCGGTCATAGGATCGCGGTTTCGATTCCCACGAGGCTCCGGCAGGGGATGGTGGTGATCCCTGCTGTACTCTTTCACCACAACTTTCTCTCACTCTTACTTCCTGTTTCTGTTGTACCTGTATTTCAAGGGGCTGGCCTTGCCACTCTCTGTGTCACGCTGAGTATCCCCGAGAACTACGTTAAGGGCGCACGTGTCTGTGGAGTGCTCAGCCACTTACACGTTAATTTTACGAGCAGGCTGTTCCGTTGATTCGGATCAACCGGAACCCTCATCGTCGTAACCGACGGAGTGCTTCCATCACCACTATACCGTGTAGTCGACAAAATCAAAAATAAGTAATGCGCATGCGCGAAAGAAAAATATAAAAGGGCGTCGATTAACCCTTCGCACCTTGCATATAGAGATTATCAATATGCCCATATGCATTTTCTGCCTTCATGCAAGTGCACATAAATACATGCATACATCATCACACAAACAGGAACGCACCTGCGCGTGCGCACACACACACAATATATATGCATATATGCAGATAGATAGATAGACAGATAGATAGATAGATAGATAGATAGATAGATAGATAGATAGATAGATAGATGGATAGATAGGAAAATTGACAGACAGACATATATATATGTGTGTGTGTGTGTATATATATATATATATGTGTGTGTAAAAAGTAAAAAAATATATACAAACTGGGACAAGAACGTGAAACACCTAGAAGACGACACAAGAACCACAGGACGGTACATTCGAAGCCCTCAGTCATCAGTCAAGAACCGGATCATCTTCGCAATTTCGGCTGATTAATCTTATATATATATATACACGACTGTATCTCAGATTTCTGAATAATCGCCTTAGTTATAGATAAATGATTTTATTTATGCGCCCTTTTCCAGCCTAGCCAGTCTCATGGGCCCGGTTTCCCGGTTTCTATGGCGTATGTGTTCCCCCCAGCTGGACAGGACGCCAGTCCATCGCAGCGTCACTCAAGAAACAGGAACAGAGAGTGAGAGAAAGTTGGGACGAAAGAGTTCAACAAGGGTCGCCACCACCCCCTGCCGGAGCCTCGTGGAGCTTTTAGGTGTTTTCAATCAATAAACACACGCAACGCCTGGTGTGGGAAACGAAACCGTGATCCTCCGACCGCGAGTCCGCTGCCCAAACCATTGGTCCATTACGCCTCCACAGATAATTGATTATCTACATATAAATGATTTTTTACGTATACACTCTTTCCGTACTTTGTCCAATAACTAATCCTTGTTCTAGTTTTTACTTGCCTCTAGTATGTGTATCTGTATGTTGTGTGTGTGTGTGTGTGTGTGTGCGTGCGTGTATGTATGTGTGTGTTGTGTATGTTCTTTATCATCACCTGGTCCCTAGGTCAGTCAATTTAGATGTTATAAAATATAATTCTGTGTATTGATAAGCAATTCAGTAACTATTCCAACATGTAAACATAAAGTTCATATGTACCGTGAAAAACGTTTGTTCTACCAGATCAATTGTTTAGTCTACTGGTTATATAACTATTGATAGGCGCAGATAAGAAGCTTGCTTCCCAACCACATGGTTCTGTGTTCAGTGCCACTGCATGGCACTTTGGGTGTCTCTTACTATAGCATCAGGCCAACCAAAACATTGTGGGTGGATTTGGTAGACGGAAACTGAAAGAATCCTGTCGTACATATGTTTATACAGTTGCGGCCAAAATGTTCAGAACGGCATTGTTTTCGTCAGAAAAGTAGATATAATTTTTTATCAAAGTAGTTTTATGTTCTATAATTTTCACAGACTATAAATACGATATTATTTGTTATTGCCTGAGATTTCAGTCTAATTTGAGAGGATAATACAAAAGTTATGGATGATTTAGTGATTTACTGCAAAACCCATGGCGGCCAAAATGATCAGAACGGTTGAAAAAATAACAAAATAATCAAAAATGACAGAGAATACTGGAATTATTTAATATTTAGTGTGAAGCCCTTTAGCTTCAATCACACTTTATATATATATATATATATATAGATATATATATAATATATATATATATATATATATATATATATATATATAAGTTGGGTACAGAAATTCAGGGTGAGTACTTGATAATAATAAGCACCTGTATATACCGTTTGGTGTGGAGGTGGTGGAGTAAATTAATCAAAACATGATGCCAAGGATTAGCGGTACATATGTTCGGGCCTTTATTAGACGGATTTATAACAATGCATAATTTGTGTCTATGGTCTTCTTCAGCCGCGCGCAACTACTACCTCAAGGACATTATTACATCAAAAATTCTACGTTGGGGATGCAAATCTTCTCATTCGCGTACGACATAATGCGGCAAAACAGCATAAAAATGAAGCGTCCATCTCGTCCTTCTCTCAATGTGAATGAGGAAGTTTGGATGTTGAGGTAATAAATAAATGAATAAATAAATATATACATATATAAATACAGACAGACGTGAAGGAACCTGGTGATAAGAGCAAATAGGGATAAAGATGGAGGGGCGAGAATTCAGAACGAAGGATAAAAAAAATATATAAAAATGTGAAAAATAAGAAAAATAAGAATGTAAGTATAGAAAAATATAAAAATGTAGAGTATAAAGATATAAAGAGATATAAAAAAAATATAAATGAATATAAAGGTATAAAGTTATAAAAAAATAAAAAATTACAAAGTTAAAAAATAAAATAATAAAAATATAAAAAATTATCAGAAATATAAAGGATATAAGAATATAGAAATGTAAAAGAATATAAGGATAAGGGATATAAAGTTGTTACGGACCAACATAGTGGTCAGGAAAATGACAAATTCTGGTTGTAGAAGCCTTGGGCGTCATAAATCAACCGGGGTGTCTGGGGACCTAGTGTATTGTAAATTAGAGTTGTTTGGTTAAGCCGCTTATCTAGTTCTTCGTGACGTATCAAGTGGTCATCATGTACATACGTACACGCATGGATACATACACCCATACACACGCGCGCATATATACGCACGCATACTCAACTACACGATATATATATATATATATATATATATTATATATATATATATATATATATGTATGTGTATATATAGTATATATATATATATATATATATATATATATAATATATAGATATATATAGATAGATGATAGATAGATAGGATAGATAGATAGGTAGATAGATAGATAGATAGATAGAATAGATAGATACATACATATAACAGGTATGACCACTAAGTGGACATCCATTATACTAGAAGTGACACCCATATGGTCTGACCTCTAAGAAAAGATGTTCTCAATCCTTTCTTAGTGGTCAGACCGTATGGGGACTACTCTAACATAATAGATGTCCACTTAGTGATCATCCCTCTTATATGTATGTAATATAATTTTTCTGAATCTTCAGATTTTTCGATATGCTAGGCCACTGGTTTAAAATCGATAATAATCAAATTAATATTCAATTTTTCACCCTTTTTATTTAAATATACATAGATATAGATATATAGATACATACATATGTACATATACGTATACATATACGTATACATATATGTATGTATGTATGCATGCATGTATGTATGTATGTATGTATGTATGTATGTATGTATGTATGTATGTATGTATGTATGTATGTATGTATGTATTTGTATTTGTGTGTGTCTCTTTGTGTCTGTTTGTCTCCCTATTATCGATTGAGAAACGGTGCTGGTATATTTACGTCACCGTAACTTAGCGGTTCGGCATAAGAGACCGATAGAATAAGTGCCAGACTTTAAAAAATAAGCACTGTGGTCGATACATTTGACTAAAAATGCTTCAAGGCGGTGCCCCAGCATTACCGTTATCTAATGACTGAAGCAAGTAAAAGATAAAAGATAAAGATTGATGGATTTGTTTATTCATCATCATCGTCATTTAATCCAGCAACTTGCTATGACCAATAAGTTATATTGGCCTTTCTAGAACTGAATGTAGTATCTGCGCACACCATACTACAGGCGACACTAGTTAATCATGAGTGGAGGCGCAATGGCCCAGTGGTTAGGGCAGCGGACTCGCGGTCATAGGATCGCGGTTTCGATTCCCACGAGGCTCCGGCAGGGGATGGTGGTGATCCCTGCTGTACTCTTTCCCCACAACTTTCTCTCACTCTTACTTCCTGTTTCTGTTGTACCTGTATTTCAAAGGGCCGGCCTTGTCACTCTCTGTGTCACGCTGAATATCCCCGAGAACTACGTTAAGGGTACACGTGTCTGTGGAGTGCTCAGCCACTTACACGTTAATTTCACGAACAGGCTGTTCCGTTGATTCGGATCAACCGGAACCCTCGTCGTCGTAACCGACGGAGTGCTTCCAATTCCAAAGTTAATCATGGCCGTTGACAGTTTGTGGACTATTCATTCGCTCAGTATCTAGTGATATCCACCATTGACTCAATCGGTTCATCTATCAATATAGTTCATATCCACTGTACTGAACCCCATGATTTCAACATAACCCTGGATCAACTGGTTACCGGTTACTAGGCCTATTTATTTCCATATTCACAGTTGATGCTAATTTCACATGTTAATTAATCCATTGATGGGATCCTGCTAGCTGTTACTATTCTGGATCGGAGTAGATCTGGGAACAGCAGTAGTTAAAATATAGTTCTACACTTCTCAAAAGCCCGGAATTCCCGAACCAAGGCGTTGCTACTGGATGCTAAGTCATGCCCATTAGCTTATAAACAAGTAGCAATCAGAATTTTAAGCTTCGGAAATCAGCTATCGTGTGTGTATGTGTGTGTATATACGAAGCGAAGTCAAAAATTATCCGCACTTTCGTCATAACATGTATTTATTATTGTTACACTACCTTTCTGCGCAAAAATGTTAAGATATATGGAAACATTGTATCTGTGTTGTTGGGAGGCCCAAAACCGTAACAGGCATTAAGCTTAAGGTTTGATTGTTGAACCTTGCTTTAAAATTTCCCTCCGTGAGACCCACATATCTCTTTGACAAAACAGTATTATGAGCGTTCGTAGAATTTACGGTGGCTTCATAAATAATAGCCTCGGTCATACAGGGTGCATTTAGCGGGCACGGGTCTTTATCCTTGCAGGAACAGCCGGCTTCGTGTTGTAGTTTTGCATTGTGTGTAATAATGTTTTAAAATTTGGGGTTGAACTAAAACTAATCACGGATAGAATGTTTCCATATGTCTTAACTTTCTCATCATTCCCTATATATCATTTTATATTATATTTAATATAAATATATATACTTATATATACTTATATATACATATATATATATAATATATATATATATATATATATATATATATATTAATATAGTATATATATATATATATCCACCGTGATCACCGTGACCGACCAGACTATCAGATGTTGCTACACATCGCGGGTCACAATGCGCTTTGCATTGTTTTAGACTTCAAATGACGCCACCCCGCTGGCTAAGCGAGCAGGCCATATATATATATATATTTAAAAGGGGGTGAGAAATTACATATTAATTTAATTAACATCGATTTAACACCAGTGGTCTATATATATAATATATATACATCTGTTTGTGCATGTATTTGAGTCCGTCCCCATCACCACATCTCTTGATTTTACGCCCTTCAAAGCGGTGCTTCAGCATGGCCACAATCCAATGACTGGAAGAAGTAAAAGATATTCTATCACTACAAGAAGTAATTCTGTTTCAAATTTTGATAAGCTGCGAGCCTCAGGCAAACAAGACTGGAATTGCTTCAACTGTACCCAACGTCACCTGTCATGGCTTTTTTCCCCTCACACACATACGCTCGCATATGCACATGTTAGTAGAGAGAAAATGGAGAGAGGATAAAGATAACATCTTCTTTGTGTGAAGCTATACCTAGAGTGCATATACATAGATATACTAAAACTTCTAAACGCAACCATACTCACTTA
>NW_021834664.1:0-20000 GCF_006345805.1 Octopus sinensis
TGTAAAACAGGTCAACACTCTTTAATATACTGTAGTAAAAAGTTGGGTTCATGTAATCGATTTCCATTCTCCTCCTCCGAATTGCTGGACTTGTGCCACAATTTGAAACCAATATACCTTAGTGACAATGGCAGCGAATTGATAGAAACGATGAGTTAATGCCCGTTATCACATTCCTCTACGTCTGCTTTTCAAATTTGGTTGAACTCGATTTTATCATTTATCCCAGCAGAGTCGATAATATAAGAATCAGTCATACAATTCAAACGATTGTTGCCAGTTCACCCATGCTTGCATGTATGTATGTATGTAGTATGTATGTATGTAGTATGTATGTATGTATGTATGATGTATGTATGTATGTATGTAATGTATGTATGTATGTATGTATGCATGCATGTATGTATGTATGTATGTGTGTATGTATGTATGCATGTATGTATGCATGCATGTATGTATGTATGTATGTATGTATGCATGTATGTATGCATGCATGTATGTATGTATGTATGTATGTATGCATGTACGCATGCATGCATGTATGTATGTATGTATGTATGTATGCATGTATACATGCATTCATGCATGTATGTATGTATTATGTAGTATGTATGTATGTATGTATGTATGTATGTATGTATGTATGTATGTATGTATGTTGTATGTATGCATGCATGTATGCTGCACGATCAATATTTCCAACACGCTAACTCGAACTGTGCCTAGACTTCGAAGACCAAGCTATGAACTGCTGACTATGTCAGACTGATACTATTTATATGCATGATCTCGTCTATTCTCATCAGAGGTGTCGTACTCACGCCACAACAGTATGTATGTATGTATGTATGTATGTATGTATGTATGTATGTATGTATGTATGTTATGTATGTATGTATGCTTGTATGTGCGTATGCATGTATGCATGCATATATGCATGTATGCATGCATGTATGTATGCATTATATGTCAGGTCAGGCCACCTGTGAAGTTTCTCATGAGCGCTACTGGTAACATGAAATCCTGTACAACCTGTTGCAAGGTCAGGTCGTCAACGACTAAACTGACACGTTCATAGGTTAACCTGGCGAGTAAGATTACTACAAAACCCAACAGGACTAAAAGCAAGACCTTTCAAAAGACCAGATGAACCGGGTGTAAATTCAATGACCATCTAGCCATAGCTTGTGCATTCAGCTATTCCGAGTTTGTGCCCGACGTACTGGAAAGCCAGTGGGTGTGAGGCACCCTTAGCTTTTGTTAAAGCATGCTTCGAGGAGAAGATCACTTTGATATAAAACTGGATATGTAGGGAAAAGGACTTTGAGGAATCTTTTGTTTGCACTTGAGATCATGGCGCTTCCACATTTCTGAGCCTGCAACCCATATTGGCACTGGGTATCTTGGCCTGTCTGTGGATCATGCGAATAGGGTGGAAAGGGTCCAAGAGGTGTTGTGCAAGCTTTCTGGACCTGAAAGTTTGTACATATATTGCTGACATTTTGCATGGGTCATTGTCAGTGATGGTCTGGTCTTCCTCGGTCACAAGTGGACAGCTATCATAATATTATGTATGTATGTATGTATGTATGTATGTATGTATGTATGTATGTATGTATGTATGTATGTATGTATGTATGTATGCATGTACGTATGTATGTATGTATGTATGTATGTATGTATGTATGTATGTATGTATGTATGTACAAATAGGTGTTGGTAAAAATACTAGAAACATCTTGTTAAATGAGAATTAGTATTTAATAAGAAGTTGGTCCAGATGTGGCACCAATCACAGCTTGAACCCGTCGAGGAATTGTCTCCTACAAGTGCTGAACATTGTTAGAGGAAGTTTGCGCCAGTCTTCAAGTAAAATCTGATTTACTTCTTTCAGTGACGATTGGAGGAATGCGGCTTCTCCCTTGCCGTCCCAAGATGCTGAACCATAAATCAATCTTCGGTTATATTGAGATCCTGTGATTGGCCAGGGAAGACTAATCTAAATGGTCTACTTCACTTTTGAACTCTTTTCGTACCCCTTTTGAATTACATTAACCGTGTGAATCTTTGAAGAAACGTTGTAGGAGTTTTCCCTACCATCAGGTAACAATGTTTATACCATAAAATGGATATACTTAGATAATCTTTTTCTTTAACTCTGCAATGTAGAACAATCAGAGGGTTAAGGATTTCCGGTTATAACTGTCTAAATCTTCACAAATGTACTTCTCTAAATGCTTCCCGTTAGGGGCCAGACATTCCGGGTTGAAACATTCCTTGCTTCGTCTCCAGACATAAACTCACTCTAAAGAGAGGAAAATGGTAAATGGTGATTCGTCAGAGATGTCTATGTTCCACTGAACCATTGCCAACTTTTAATAGACTTGACATCGTTTTCTCTCCCATATCAATGTTGTAGGGGCACAGATGTTTAACATACGCAGTCCTTCTATGGTATGCAGCTTTATGGAACTCACGGCGAACGGTTGCCGTTGACACGGGGGAAGCACTCAATTGCAAACTGATCACCCTCAAGCAAGAGCTAAAGGCAGTCAGTGAGAAAACTCCGACATCAGAAGAGAACCGAAAGAAAAACAATAAATGAAAAATTTAATCGGAAACGTGCAGCAGCGTGCAGAGATACGAGAGAAGAAGCAATAAATATCATTGAATCTCCTTTAGGGAGATGAAAATCTGAAAAATCTCCTTTTCTGGTGGAAAATCTGGAGCGAAGAGATGGAGTTTAACAAAGATGCCCAATGAATAGAAGAAATTCGAGGTAATTACTGTCCCTGCATTACACCCAAGACACATCATTGACGATACCCTTTAATCCAGAAACTTCAGGGTGGAAAAGCAACTGGAAGAGACTTGATTGTTGTATATTGGTACAAGAAGCTAACCTTCTACTGACCGTATCTAAACAATCTGTACCAAAAAGATTTGAATGAGAAAAGTATTATATCACACTGGTTAGCTCAGAGAACTACCCACATGGCAAAAAAAAAAATCACCGGCCAATTGCATGCCAGGACTTAATGCATAAAATATGTACAGCAGGTTTAAACCTCTTCCTCCAAGACCATTGTGAAAGTAATAACATCGTCACACCAGAACAAACAGTTGGGAAGAAGGGAGTCTAGGAATGTGTCGAACAAATGATGATAAACAAATGTCAGAGGTGCGGGAGCATAGGAGGAACCTAATTTCACTGTAGCTAGACTAGAAGAAAGCCTTTCACTGTGTCCCCAACCTATAGATGCTAGAAGCCTTTCGGCTTGCTAAAGTTTCAGTGAACATTGTAAAAGCCATAGCTGACCTGACTTCATCTTAGGTCTCCATCTTGAAGCTAAATACAAGGAATGATTGTATTATAAGATACAGTATCACAGAAGTATATTCCAAGGGGATAGCCTCTCTGTGACGCTGTTTATACTCTTTGTACCCCCACACCCGTCATTCATGCTAAGAAAATCTGAACGGTATCTCACCGGTTCACAAGGAAACAGAACTACCAAAATTACACACTGTTTTTTTTTTGTGAATGACTTGAAACTATATGCAAAGACTATAAATGAGATGAAGAAAAGCCTTGACCTGCTTACAACATTCTCAAAGGATATGGTAATGGAGTCTGGTTAGTATAAATGTTACTATAAGGTTGGGAAAAAAGGAAAACTGTAAACCAGAGTAGCAACATCTCCATCAATGACTTAACCGTTTCCCCTGTATCTGATAAAGAATGTTACAGGTATCTGGTGGGGTGGATGAAAACATATTTTACGTTGGCACCTGTAACAAAACACGTGTCACTAAAATATATTACAGTCGAATAAAGAATATAAGGATTTCAGAATTCACTGCTTTCAATAAAACAATGGTCCACAATTTGTTTACATATTCAGACCAACATGTGGGCTATTTGATTGGTTGCTTGATGAAATTCGAACCATTGCTGTGAAAATCCCGAAGATATTAAGCAGCACAACTATTTTCTATATCAACAGCGACGTACGAGGGACGTTCAATAAGTAATGCCTCTGACCCACTTGCAGTTGTTTGATCTAGCTGAAATTTTGCATGTGCAATCATTTATATCTCTATAGAGTAAGTGGCAAATTACAGCTGAATTAATTGTGGTTTCTGATTTACAGGTGTTTGAACCGAGTCAAGTGTGAAATGGAGCCTGTTGAGTGTCGAGCAGTGATCCGGTTTTTGTATTTGAAAGGACGCACACCACGGGAGACTTTTGGTGAAATGAAAGTAACTTATGGTGATGATGCCCCATCATATGACCTTGTAAAACGCTGGCATCGTGAATTCAAACAGGGTCGGAACTCTGTGGAAACAGCTCCCAGATCTGGTCGCCCCCTTCTGCCATTGATGAGGCATCTGTCCGTCAAGTTGAGGCTGCCATTTTGGAAGATCGACGCATAATTATTCGCCAAATAGCCCATGAGGTCAAGATTAGTACCGGATCTGTGGAAACTATCATTCATGACCATTTGCATATGCAAAAGGTGTCTGCCAGATGGATTCCCAGGTTGCTCACGCCTTTCCAGAAGCAAGAACGCGTCGAGTGCTCGAGGGTGAATTTGGAGATGTGCCAAGAAGATGAGTCAAAATTTTTCAAAAGACTGATTACACAGGATGAAACCTGGGTCCATCACTATGATCCAGGGACCAAAGCCCAGTCAATGCAGAGGAAGCACCGTGACTCACCCCCTCCAAAGAAGGCAAGGGTGCAGCCCTCCGCTGGCAAGGTCATGCTCACAGTCCTCTGGGACCAGGACGGAGTAGTGATGACAGATTTCCTGGCAAAGGGTACCACAATTGCAGGAGCCTATTATGCTTCACTTTTGAGGAAATTAAGAGAAGTTATCAAAATCACGAGGCGGGGCAAGATCAGCAAAGGCATCCTCCTCCTGCAGGACAACGCTCCGGTCCACAACTCGCTTGTCGCCAGATCAGAAGCACAGGCGTATGGCTATGAACTCCTCTCCATCCCCCTACTTTCCTGACCTTGCACCCTCTGATTTTCACCTCTTCCCAATCATGAAGTTGTTTTTGAAAGGAAAGCGTTTCCCAGATGATGCAGCCTTGATTTCTGAAGTCACGTTGAGGTTGGAGGACCAAGCTGGGTTCTTCTACAAAAACGGTCTCCAGAGCCGCATCAAACGATGGGAGAAATGCGTAACTCTGGGTGGTTCCTATGTAGAAAAAGACTAATAACTGTGCCAAGTTTCGTTGCCCTACTGCTATGGGAAGTGGGTCAGGGGCATTACTTATTGAACGCCCCTCGTAGGTCACCTCTACCTAAAATGAAAACAAGGTTGAACACGCTTAACATCGATCCAGACTGCCTTTGAATGTCGTATTAAAATCCTTTCAGCAACATTTTTTAACCACCAAGTGTTGAAGTGCATCACTTGACCAAATTTGCATACACGAGACAGATAACACTGTTCAAAGATGTCGCACGACTCTAACGCAACATATCATCAAATGAAAGGATGCGCGTATATCAGCAGAAGATCATGCATGGATAAGTTTGAAGAAAGCACCGGGATGATTGTAACATTGATCATAAAAGCAATCTACCATGGACCAACGACCGGACTGCAAACTCTCACACTGACCGCTATGCTTTTGCAATTCAAGAATAGGAAGTATCAGTCAAATGCTTGATGCACAAAAGGTTCAAAGACGCTGGTAAAATACCAAAATATGATAAACGATGCAGACTTTCTGGAGTTAACACCATGCTGTCACCCACATCATAAGCAGTTGTTCGAAAACGTCATCGCAGTATTATCAACCGATGTGATATGATGTGACTAAGACACTGTATAACAAAATCCGTCGGAAGGATAACCCTGAGCCCAAAGAAATAAGAATCCACATTTTCGTAGAGGACATAGCCACTCATAATAAGAAGGAGTACTGATGGAATGTCCCAGTGAAAAGCCTCAATAAAATTTAAGCATAATAAGACTGACATAGTGATGGAAAAGGGAAACTGTGTGCAGTTGTGGAAATTAGCTGTTCAGCGGATGTTAACATAAAGATCAGCGAAAAAGAGAATACCTACGCTGAATTATTGAGAAATATACTGTTACTCTACCCCGATTACAAGTTCAGGGTTATATCTCTAATTATTGCGGTACTGGAATATATAACACGTTGCCTAAGTACCATTCATGAGAAATTGGGCTTCTCGAAACCAGGAAGGGAAAAGTTGATTCGAAGACTTTGAATCTAGGTTAAAAATCGGGTCTTTCTCTATTGGCAAGAAATCTCGAAATGAAACTGAATAAGGACCTACATAATATACGCACTCGTATATTAACATTTATGCAGGTTTTTTTTTTTACTTGTTTCAGTGATTAGACTGCGGCTATGCTGGAGCAGCTTGAATAATTTTCAGTCGAGCAAATCAACCCCAGTATTTATTTTTTGAAACTTGGTACTTATTTTATCGGACACTTTTGCTGAACCCCTAGGTTACAGGGACGCAAACACACCAATACCGGTTGCCAAGAGGTAGTGGGAGACAAATACAGACGCAAGCACGCATGCACAAATGTGCGCACGCACAAACACATACACACGTACACACACACACACACCACACACACACACACCACACACACACACACACACCACACACACACATATATATATGCACACACACCAAATCTTCTCACAAAGCTTTTGTCTGCCAGAGACAATAGCAGAAGACAGCTGCCTCGGTGCCACGCAGTGGGATTGAACCCGGTACCGTGTTGTTGCAAAGCATATACACGAATGAGTGGATAAACGAAGAAAGAGTTTGATTGAGTTCGTTGCTATTTCAAGTTTCGAAGGCCCATAACAAGATCCCAACTCTTCTAGAATACCGATTCGGCATATGTACACATACGGGAAGGTGCGTGGCTTAATGGCCAAAGTATTCAACACATTCCACTCAAGATCTGAAAGTCCTGAGATCGCTTCTCAGTGATGGCTTTTGCCGTCGAGAAGAACACTATTTCTCGTTGCTCCGGTCCACTCAACTGGCAAAAACGAGTTTTCCAAAGGCCCAGCCTGGTAACGTTCGTTGTGTCACTCTGAATTTCCCAGGGAACCAAGTTAAGTTGTACGTGTGACAGTGAAGTGCTCAATCACATGCTCTTTAATTTCAAAAGTACGCTGTTCTGTTGATCGGATCAACTGGAACACTCCTTGTAACCGACAGAGAGCCAAGGCATATATGCACATATATGCATATATATACGTACAGAGAGAGTGAGAGAGAGAGAGAGAGAGAGAGAGAGAGAAAGAGAGAGAGAGAGACACACACACACACACATACACATGCGTATACATACATATAATTCTTTGTTTTATAACAATGAAGAGTTACATTATCACTTTTCTGATAACATTGTGAGTTTTCTCTTGTAAATCAATTTTTGTGAACCCATGCATAGATCAAAAATTTGTGTTGTTTATGAATATGAGTTCAGTCGTGGAACATACATGCATTCCAGGCAGCTCGAAGCATCAACGAGGTGTTTGGTGAAGATGTGGCGAATGAGCGCACTGTACAGCAGTGGTTTAAGAAGTTCCGGTCTGGTGACTCTTGAAAATCAGCCCCGAGGTAGACCTGAGACCAAGGTGGATAATGATGAACTGGAAACTGTAGTGGAAGCGGATACATTTCAAACTACGCGTGTTTTAGCAGCAAGGTTTGATGTTTCGATTCCAACTGTTTTGTACCATCTGAAACAAATCGGCTGGATAAAGAATCTGGACAAGTAGGTACTACACAGACTGAACGAACATCAAATGACACGTCGCATTGAAACTTGTTCTTTACTATCACAACATAAAAGTGAACCATTTTTGCATCGTGTTGCTAACTGTGAGGAAAAATGGATTCTTTTCAACAGTAGCAAGCGTTCTGCACGGTGGTTGGATAGAGACGAAATGCCAAAACATAATCCAAAAAAGAATATTTATCAAAAATATTTAATGGTCTGTTTGGTGGACCAGCGCTGGTATCACCCACTACAGATTCATGAGACCTGGTAAGTCAATTACAGCGGATGTATACATCAACTAGTTGGATGAAATGATGAGTGAACTTGCAATTAAACAACTGAGATTGGTCAACAGAGACAGGCCAATTCTCTTGCAATACCATGTTCGACCACATGTTGCAGAAAGAACGCTATTCAAGTTACAGGAACTGAAGTAGGAAGTACTCTGTCATCCACCATATTCATCAGATCTTGCATCACACAGGTGGAAATATAGCAAAAATAGAAGTTAAAAATGCGCCACTGAGAATAGTTAAAATATATTCTTCTTATTATATTTAAAGATTTAACCGGTTTCACCACTGATTTTCAAGAAGTTGAAATAGAAATATGAGGTTTATGTCGCGCTTGTCTCGGTTTTGATGCTGTGATGAAACCACCACTCTCCACTTTGCCACTGGTCGGAATGTTTTCGTCTCGCCGTGTTTTGCAAACGCTTCAGAACCACCAAGCAAAAATATCTGGTTAACAGTTTGTCCAGGAGGAACAAATTCTGTGTGGACAATTCTTTTCGAATCGGTCAAACAAATCATTATCGTCTTGAATTTGGACTCCACTTGACTCATTTTGGGGGTGGGGCGTGGTGATATCGAATGCTTCCATCGAATTGATTGCTGTATCATTTCCGGGTTGTGGCTATAGCACCAGCTTTCGTCACTAGTGAGGGCCTTCAAAAAAATTAAAAAAATAAAAATAAGAATGTATCCGGGCAGATATATCCGGTACAACAATCATAATAACAGCAAATATCCAGGGTCTTTATCCGAAAACAAAACAGTGTAAAGTCCCTTTCTTGGAAGAATTAGCAACAGAAAACAACTCCAAAATAATTGGAATTACTGAAAGTCATCTCCACGAAAACATCCGCAACAGCGAAATCACAATCAATAGATTCAACATCTTCAGATGTGATAGACAAGGCAGATCCCATGGGGGCGTTATCATGTATATCCATGATACCTATGCATGCATAGAACTTGTCAATGAATCAAATGCCTACTGCAACCTGCTGTGCATAAAAATCATCCAACTTAATACAGTTGTAACAATAATGTACAGACCGCCAAACAGCCCAACATTATCCTTCACTGAGCCACTGACGAAGCTCCAACAAATTCTGGGAAACATGGTAAGTCCAATGCCAGACATTATCCTCCTTGGTGACTTCAACTTCCCTAACATCATCTGGCCACATGGACACATACTAAAACTGGGGACAAAAGCTGAACAAATACAGGCAGCCAAACTGTTGGAAGTCACAGAGAAATTATACCTCAAACAAATGATGACAGAAGCAACAAGAAATAATAATACGATCGACTTGGTTTTCACCAACAACGAGGACACGCTATTTGACCTTCACTCAACCCCAACAATCCTTTCAGACCACAATATTATTGAAATGCATTTACACATTGGTAATGAGCCCAATGCCACAACTCTTAAACAAAAGGACATGCCAAAGCTATGCAGGTATGATTATCACCAGGCAAATTGGGAAACTATTAACAACCAGTTACAAATCATTGACTGGGATCTCTACCTTACTGGGCCAGATAAACACAAGAAATTCTTAAACAAGATCGAAGAAATATGTGAAAAAAATGTTCCTCTAAAGAAAACCAAGTCCACAAAAAAACCTGTACCACGGGAGCGAAAGATCCTGATGCGCAAAAGGTCAAGACTAAGAAACAAAACATCTAAGCTGACATCAAAACATGAATTACAGAAAGTCCTTGACCAATATACAGATTAGAAGACAATCTAAAACAACACTATGATGAAGAATGTAACAATGCAGAAAAGAGAGCCATAGAAAACATCAAGAAAAATCCAAAATGTTTCTACAGTTTTGCAAAGAAATACTCGAACACCAAGTCAACAATAGGACCTCTCCAGAGACAAAATGGGGATGTAGTGAATAACCCTATTGAAATGGCAGAAATGTTGGGTCAACAGTATGAAAGTGTCTTCAGTGAGCCATCTAAAACCATGAAGATCCATGACCAGGAAAATTCTTCAAGGATATCGACCATACTAAACCTACCCTATCCGACATTGATTTCAACCCAGAAGACATAGCAAGAGCCATAGACAAGCTCTCCATGCACTCGGCTGCGGGGCCTGACGGTTTCAATGCCATGATACTTAAAAACTGCAAGGTACAATTGTCGAAACCCCTTTACATGATATGGAGGGAATCTATGGAGAATGGCAAAATACCAAATACATATAAAGAAGCACACATAACTCCAATACATAAAGGGGACAGCAAATCAAAACCAAAGAACTACCGACCAATCTCACTGACATCACACATTATCAAGGTCTTCGAAAGAATAGTTCGTGGAAAACTGGTTGAGTTCCTGGAATTCAACAATCTGATGAATTGCAACCAGCATGGATTCAGGTTAGGTAGATCATGCCTAAGCTAGGAGTAGGAGGAAAAGTTGGTACATGGATACATGAGTTCCTTACAAATAGAACTCAAACAGTCACTGTGAATGGAACCCATTCAACACCATCACCTGTGACCAGCAGTGTTCCTCAGGGTACAGTACTCGGCCCAATCCTGTTTCTCATCCTCATCTCTGACATAGATGAAGATACAACCAGCAACGTCTCATCCTTTGCTGATGACACCAGGGTCATGAGACAAATCAAAGACGAGGTGGATACAGAGGCCTTACAAAAGGACCTGACCACCATATATAAATGGCAGGAAACAAACAACATGTTGTTCAATGATAAGAAGTTTGAACTAATTCGCTACGGAACAGATCAAGATCTGAAAAATACAACAAACTACAGAAACCCATCAGGACAACAAATAATGGAAAAACAGTATGTGAAAGATTTAGGCATCTACATGGGAACCAACCTAAAATTCAGAGAACACCTTGACTCAGTCTGTCTTACTGCAAGAAAGTACAGCGGGTGGATCTTGCGCACCTTCAAATCAAGAGATACCTCAACAATGAAAACCCTCTGGAACAGTATGATACTTCCGAGGATTGACTACTGTTCTCAGTTGTGGTCACCAACAACAAAGGGCCAACTATCTAAGATAGAATCGCTCCAAAGAAATTTTACCTCATACTTCTCAGAAACGAGGGACCTGGACTATTGGCAAAGACTCAAAACCTTGAGGATGTACTCAATAGAAAGAAGATTTGAGCGATACCGAATTATATACATTATATACATTTGGAAAATGATAGAGCAGAAGGTGCCAAACTTTGGTATCACTGCGCCACCGAAGACGCTGCCAGCTGCCACCAATCAACAAAAAGGCTGGCCAGGCAGCAAAAACCCTGCGAGAATCAAGTCTGTTGGTTCGAGGAGCACAACTGTTCAACTCCATTCCGGTACATGTCAGAAATCTATCAGGATGCAGTGTGGAATCATTCAAATTGCAACTGGATAGATACTTAAGCACCATTAGAGATGAACCCCATCTCCCAGGATATACACAACGAGCACAAACTGACTCAAACTCGCTCCTACACATGTCAAAATTAAGCAGAGAATACAACCTGGCAACCACACCAGACTCTGAGGGTGGAGTCTTCGACTTGGCCTGAGCATGGACTCAAACCCAAACGAAATGAAATGAAATGAAGAAAAAAAAGAAAGGTTCGGATCAAATTCCAACTCATCTTTCATTTCACGAAACGCATTTATTCGTGACTGTTTTTGAACTTTCGTGTGCAAGTGAGGCACAAATTTTGATGTAACTCTTCATTCGCAATTCCTCGCTCAAAATTCGCTGGAAGAAGTTCCAGGACACACCAGTTATATCAACACGTTCGTCAAGTGTTCGGTGACGGTCCTCCAAGATCAGTTCATGAAAGTTCGTGATGTTTTCCTAAAGCGTGAAAACCACTCGTAAACTTGTATTTTGCTCCTCATGGCAGAATCCTTGTAAGCTGTTTGAAGCATAACAACTGTTTCGGCTGCCGTTTTCCAAGCAGAAAAAAAACAGAATTTTACGGAAGCACGCTGTCCCTTCGTTTCATCCATCGCAATAATCTACGAACAGGGGAAAGCACCGCAAATCAAAGACGTGCCACGTGACAGTACGACTCCTGACGATGACGCTAGCCGGCACACTGATACCCGAGGGATGCATCAAGTGGCTTCTACTGGCGGAAGCTTAAACTACAACGGGTTTGTCCCGCAGAGGACGTTTCCGGTTACTTTTCGGTACCCCTTCGTATTGGTGTTGACAAATAGTTATGTGTCCCCTAATATTATGATGGTGCTTCTCTCATGAGCGGAGAAATCGCTGGTGTTCAAGCGAGATTGCATGTCACAGCCCCATCTGCAACTTGTGTCAGCATCCACCAACTGAATCTGACTGGGGTTTACTTCTTAACAAAAACCTAAAGGCTATCGGGTAATCTTTCGTCATATAGCTGCAACTTTACCTGTTTATGGATCGATTCAGAGTTTATCTATCGATTCAGAGGGTTTACAGGGAAAAAAACAGGAGAACATCCAGTAGATCTTATCCAATATAGGATGGATCAGTCAGCAGGTACCGTGCTATGCTGTTCATTATGAATTTTCATTTATTATAAACGTTCTCTCTCATTTCAGTGGGTTTATCAAATCATAGGAGAGGCAAATTAAAGACAAGTGCTTCCATTACGTTTGTCTATGAAAGTTTACGTTTTCGTCTTCTCTAAACAAGTTTTAATACGAATCAAGTCTTTAGCAAAGATATTACAAATTTTCACTCCTGTGACTACAGAAACAGAACTGATATCCATATGCATTGAACTTCTTGATGTCCAACGAAACTAACCTTTTCTGGCCACCAATTAAATAACAGATCAGGGAAGTTATTAAGGTCAACCAGCAGACTCGAGAGAAGCCTAATCTGCAAGGCAATCTTAGCATTTGGAGGTCTCAGCGGCTAGTGTGAGCGGCTGAAAATTCAAACCACAATTCCTATATTGAACCAGGTTTGCTTAGAGTTCCGACACCGATTTTCGGCTAGAATGGTGATATCATGATGAACCATTCTTATCTTAATCCCTAAATTCCCAGATTCTGAATATTGTTTGTCTCAGATTCATAGCAGACGCATTTCAACTCAATTTGGACACCTTGAACACAGTATGCCACTGTGCAAACAGTCTCATTGTGTGGATTCATCATAACTTATAGCAGATACTGCTAACTTTTTATTTATTTTTGACTTTTCAATCACATTGTGAAGTTGACTTCAAATTTGATCTATTAATTTAAGACTGAAATTATTATCTATGTAAAATCTTTGCCCGTATTTTTTTAAAACTAAAAATGTCATTGCTCCAGAACATTAATCCTCTAAAATTCGATCTCTGATCACATTTTCTTTATACAAATATTCAAACGAAATATTAACCGTATCGATCTCACCAATCCACAAAGGCTTGAAAACATCACGTCGATCCCACTCCCATCTCCCCTCTTCACCAAACTATAAACAAAGAATCCAATATTAATCTAAAACTTAACCAATGAAAACAAAAGGAACATTTTTACGACATTTATGGTCAATATTTCAATTTATGTTTTTCACACCGAAAACTATTTCAACCTTTCGATAACCTGAAAGAAATTGTTGAGCTGCTGAGTTTCTGAACGAATGTCTATTAAATTTCGTTTTTCGTATAACTGATTTCCTATTTTCGTTTTAACTGTACTTCACCCTGCAATAAGCTGCAATAAGTTGCTGAGGGCAAAATATCGCCCAAAGAGAACATAAAATTCTTATTTTAATTTCACTCTATAATCCTTGATAAAGACAGTTTAGATCAGCCAGCGTAAATAGTTTCTGAGAGACCAGAGGTAAAACTCAAATTAACAATCATGTTACCTAATATTTTTGGTGCTTTCTTACATTGGAATAGATGTACAATAATTCCCGTAAACTGTTTACCATATTCTTCAGAAAAGTTTTCGCTGTTGCTTTCCTCAATTGTTTTTTTCTCTCTTTTTTTTTTTTAGTTTGAATAACAAATCATTTCAATTTTTAAGAGAAATCAATCGAATGCAATTATTTTATTTCATATATTATTTAGATGATGGGTAAGAAGCGTTAAAGATTCGGTTGACTGCTTCTGGTATTTAGTTAAGACCTGTTACGTTTTGAGATCAAATGTTGTCCAAGTTAATTTAGTATTTAATTCTTTAAAGGTCGATAAAATAATGCCCCAGTGCTCTATTGGTACTCAGGTAAATTCAATAATCTTATAAACCTTAAAACGAAAAATATTAGCAACAAATATAAATTAACAAAATATTTATCTGAATTAAATTGACTTTATTGATAAAGAAACACACATTTTATCTTATATTTATAGATATAGATAATTATTATTTGATCCTTTGAAGTCTTGCTCACATTTCATTGAGATGTAAATAATTTTCAAGTAAATTCCATTAAAGTTCAGACCAGTTTCTTTAGTAGGCACTTAGTGTTAGTATATGAAAAGGCGGTACATGTAGAAGATACCATACATAAACGTGAACAACCCAAGACCGAGCGAGCAACCATTTGGGCCTCGGTTATAAGGTTGTGATATGGATTTGGTTTGAAGGAAAAAGTTGAATAAGCCGTCAAATCATTAATTTCTTTTTCTGCAATAAAAAAAGAAAGAGAAATCACAAGAAATATAACTATATAAATGAAATTATTTCTCTTCATTGACAATGTACAAGGCAAACAAATAGATAGGGCCTATTGATTCGATAGATCGATGTTATTAATGTTCCGTTTGGACATCTTTAGGTTAGTGTGAGTAGGGAGTGAGTTCCTGAGTGTTGCATAATCTAGAAAGGAAGGATTAGGAATAATAATTGATGGGAGATCTGGCTGGTGAAATAGCATGTGTGACTGGAGAGTGAGAAGGGGCTTGTGGCTGGTTATCTCGGTGGTAGAGTGGTTCTCGTATTACCAGCGAGATGCATTAAGGTATTTCCGAGCAAGTTAGTAATGAAGCGTGTTGTGCTATTTAATGACAGTTAGGATTAATATTAACCTATCTACCAGATTTTAAATGAAGATGATGTATTAAACAGTTCCCGGACTAGTTCTGTAGCGCGCCAACAGATGGCAGCACACGGTTGAGTGCGCAGTAGGAGCTAGCAGTGATGGTGATGAGGCACTGGGATGAGTGATATTGCTGCGTTTACTTTGCAAGATGTGAAATTTTTGATATTGTAAGCTGCAATCTGCGATTTCGTGATGGGCAGGAGGTTGGAACAAAGAGCCAACGTGGAATTTGGCGTTAAATTTGGTACGACTTCTACAGAGACATTGATTATGCTTTGGCAAAATTACGGTAACGAGGGAATTGATTTTACGCAATGTTACGAGTGGCACGTGCTCTTCTAAAACAAAATAACATCCCTGGAAGACGAAGAGCGATCTGGAAGATTTACCACGGGCGTCACCCCAGGAGATGTGGAGAAAATTCCTCAACTTGGGAATGATGATCGCCGGAGGACAATCAGCGACATTGATGATGTTGTTGGTCTGTCGTGTGGATTCGTACAGACAATCTTAACATCTGAACTGGACATCCGGTGTGTCTCTGCCAAGTTTGTCCCTCCTACTGAACAATCAGTAGAAAGAACATTGCGTCAATGTCTGTCAAGATGTCAGTCAGCCTGCCGCTGTTGACTGATCCTTCATGTCAAGGATCATTATTGGTAATGAGAGTTGGATCCACAAATACGACCCTGAGATGAAGCAGCAATTGTCACAATGGAAAATCCCTTCATCTCCACGACCTAAGACAGCAGGACAGAACCGCAGTTCAATCAAGAGCGTGCTGATCGTTTTTGTTTTCAACATCTGCATTATTGTGCATCAAGAATTCATCCCCCAGAGCCACACAGTGAATTGGCAGTTCTTACTACGACGTTTTGAGAAAGGACATTCGGCGAAACGACCGGTTATGCAGATCGCGAAAAACCGGATTCTTCATGGCCACAATGCACCCTGCTACCGAGTTCTCCTCACTCATGAATTTCTCGCCAAAAACTACACGGTATCGCTTCTACATCATCCCTATTCGTCACATTTAGCCGACTTCCTGCAGACATCCATCTCTTCCCCAAGACTAAAAGGCAATCGAAAGGTCGCCATTTTAACACCTTTGTCCTTTTCCTGAACCGAATCGCAGATGGTCCTCGAGTCGCTTAAGGAAAACGACTTTCAGGTCGGATACCAAAAGTGGCAGGAACGCTGAGACCGGTCTATTTCCGCACAAGTCGACTATTCTGAAGGAGATGATGTGAAAACTTGGACAATTTATTTTTCAATAAACATAACGGGAAGTTTTTGGTACCACTTCGTAATTGTGGATCAGTTTTACTACATCTTTTAAAAAGGCTATTAATTATTAAATTAATGCTAATCTATTTAACAAAGAATAAGTAGGACTAATAATGCGATGAAGAAGAAAGCGATATTTATTAATTTCTATATATTTTTTCGGCAAGAACTGGACACAGAAGATCAATGAATAAAAGATGAACAAGAAACAGAAACAAAGAACGCAAAAAATAAACAATAAAAATTGGTCTTACTGTCAAGAATATAATAAGAGTCGAAAACTCTTATACCACATCCCACGGAGTTAATCTTCTCCAGTGTAAGGGACTGGTTAAGGTCATTCCAAAGTTCTGAAATGGAATAAAAGTAAAAAAGACCGTCGTAGTTTTAATGTTTTCCATGATTTCTTTAATATTAATCAAGGAATTCTAATCTCTTTCATACAATCGACTTTCCTATTTATATAAGACGATTTTATATAAGAAATCATGACTTTTTAAATATATGTTGTTTTATTTACTATCAGTTATTTCTAGTATTAACACAAGGCCTCATGTATGAAGGGAGGGAACAGACGTTTAGAAAGGTTCTACGATGTTACTGGTGTGTTACCGATATATTATTTCATGTGTAATTAGACCGTATTGGAAAAAGAAAACCGATATTCTTCTTTGAGCGTTTGATGACTTATGTAGAGTATAAATGAATCATTTTTAACGTTGTATGCTATGTTTTAATATAGAAAAATAAACAATACAACACACAATCTGTCCTACACATGATAGCAGACGTTCGAGGTTACTCCTCAAGTTATCAACGCTTGGGCACTGAACGAGTTTGTGCAAAACACTTGTGTCCTTTGTACTCATCTCAAGCAGACTTCAATTCACAACGTTTTTATGTGGCGTGTATAGTTTATACCGAGCTAATAGTGTCTACTGGTAGGACAACCAGGCCAAAAATCTTTGGAAATTATCTCTGGGCTCCGGTTTGCAGGTAGAACGGACCAGCCTGTTGACGTTTGCCGACACCCAGAGTCTTCTCGACAACGCCGTCGCTCTTTCTTTACCACAGTTCGACCGTAGAACACCAAACTGGGGTTTCTGTATTGGTTGACTGGCAGAGGGTTGTGAGCGTCTGACTACACTCTAGATGTGTCAGAAAATCTGTCTTAGTCTACGCTTGATCCTGCTTGACTGTAACACTTCCAAAGAGACGAGCTGCGGAAAAGTGAGTCTGAGAAACGGCGACCACACCTGCTGAGTGCCAATCAAACTCTGGAGGTGTCGCAACCGCAGCGCACGACTGCCCATCGTCAGCCAGGGTATGCCCAGTTTTCCATCTAGTAGGTGTCGACAGCAAATGGATCGTATGACGAGTGAAACGTGTGAATTCCAAAGAATGCGGAAAGACAGGTGGCAATATATGATGGAAATGGTGTAAGCATTCGCCGCCTCTGTTCCACCTTCCAAGGATAACTTCTTCTCGGCTAATTTCTGAGTAAAGTTGGTCACCCTGCTCTTTCCAGAGCTTCTCTACATGGAGATCTGGACGAAACCAGTTACCGAGTAATTTTCCCTACCCGTCCATCCAGCGCATAATGTTGTTGTTGGACTGATCGACCAACATCTCTAGGCACAGAGCTGCAGAACGAGTTTTGATGACACTGCTCGTAGTCCCTTAGAGGTTGCTGTCAGACTCTGTGACAATGCGTTTAATAAAGTTATAGTCCGAAAATTATCACGAGATTCCCGTTGTTCGGGTCACTTCCCAGCTGTGATACCACTGTCCTACTCACAGCAATGGGAATTACCCTGTTTTGCAGTCATTCCTAGTTAATATTTGTCAAGAGGTCTTCAAAGAAGTGTGGCATGCAAAAGTAAAATTCATAGGGCAGAACATCGAGACCAAGAGATTTTTTCCTCCAACATCCATTCAGTCAACCATCAATCCCCGTATTTCAGCAGCCTTATCAGCTCTTGGCAGCACTCCGCCTACACACACACACAGACTGGCATGCATGAATACACACGTAGGTATGTTTGTACGTAAGTATGCATGTATGTATACGTGTATGTATGCATGTATGTATGTGTGTGCATGTATGTGTGTATGTGCATGTATGTATGAACGTATATATGCATGCATGTACGTATATATGTATGTATGTATGCATGTACGTACGTATGTATGTCGGCCACAGCCAGACACATAATGTCCCTTCTCTTTCTTTTATGTGATATCCTTGGTCATCGTCGACAACAACGGAAGAACTAATAATGTATAGTATAATAAAACCCATCCCAGAAGAAACGGAAGCTCGAAGATAATTAATGGGAAAATGGCAACAGAGGAAAGGCAGACATACTATCGGAACCAGGAAAAGTGAGAGCACAGAGCAATAAGGCAAAATAGAAGTCCACGGATGAAGAAATCCACGTAGAATTCAGCAGAACTAGGAATGGAAATGAGAAGAACTGAAATATCTTTGACTCTGAGGTAAAGGCACCAACTAGATTTTTTTAATTCTGAAACTATCTTGGAAATGGAACACGTTGCCGACAACCGTCTCCTAAAGAAAAGAAAAGAAAAACACAAACAAATGATGCACGGACACAGTTCTATAGTGAGCAAGAGAACCAAAACCAGTTCTATTCTCAAGAAAAGCATAAAAGACCGATCCCAAACCTCATTGTCACCTCTCGAATGAATGACATCGGTATTTCACCAAAGCCAAGCAATCTCTAAGTCGACATTACAATTTCCCTTCCTCATAAGGAGAAACAATCAACGAAAACTAACCGAAAGACACCAAAGGAACCTAAATTCCAAAAAAGTCACTGAACAACCACTGACATATACATCAATGTTACCTGGACAAATGATTTGAAATTAAGGTCAATAAAAACAGGTCCTGCACGTGAAGTCCACCGTCTCTAGAATTTTTTAGATATCCCCCTGAAGCCATTTCTCAAGTATATCAAAGCTTCGTAAGAGATGACCTAGATATTCTAAATCATTTCCCGAAAATACTCAACGAATAAACTTCGGTAGTATCTTTCAATGCAGTGAATTTTTATTTAAACTCCTTTCGCCGCTTGGGAATTGAGGTTATGCAATTCTTTTTGGTTAATAATATAGATGGACTCACCCATCGCATAAAAAGAAGAATTTATAATAGAGCGGCTAAAATTTATTTCAGAAAATAATTACTTTACGCTCAATGCCAACATTTTCCGACAAAAAACTGGAACTGTCTGCGTTGCGACCGAAAACAGAACCCGCATTTGCGAATCTAGTAATTACACTATACTAAATAAAAAAAGAAAACATGAGGAAAATATGGAAACTCTTTCTCCATATACAACAAAAAAAAACTGGAAAAGCTCGACGATTGCATCTTTCTTCGGAATGGAAGCTTAAGGAAGCTAAAAGAATTTGAAACACTCTTCAATAAAATTAAGGAAAATATTCAATTCAATATAGAATATAGTCATAAACAATCTTCATTTTCGGAATTCCTTATGACGAATGTCTCAACCAAATAGAAATGGACATTTATTATAAACCAACGGACGCCA
>NW_021834664.1:22500-45862 GCF_006345805.1 Octopus sinensis
TTAGTGCGTATGCGCAGCAGAGCTCAAGGCCAACCTTTGCTGGGCGGCTTACTCTGAGTACTTTAGCCTCTTTACTATAACATCAGTCCGGATACTCATGGATCAGACCTAGTACATATATATATATATATATATATATACGGAGAGAGAGAGAGAGAGAGAGAGTGAGCGAGAGTGAGAGAGAAGACGTGGGGAGAGTGAGAGAGAGGAGTACAGCTAATTATATACACACGACTGTAAAAAAAGTATATAGATAAGTAGACAGTTAATTAGGTAGATAGGTTAGATAGTTCTATGAATAGATGGATACATACATATATCAATCCAAGAACAAGCAATAAAAAACAACGCGAGGACGTGGAACAAGTACTGTGTTATTAGACGCTCAGAAAAGGAAAGAAAATGAAAGAGGAACTCACACTTCGAGCGGAGCTCTTCATCAAAGATATAGAAAAAGCCCAAAGACTTCCTACACATGTGCGTTGGAGAATGGTCAGTAGCAAGGTGTTTAACTTGTAGTTTGAAGTATGTGTGTGTATGCGTGTATGTATTTGTTGTGTGTGTCTGTGTGTGTGTGTGTGTTTGTGTGTGTGTGTATGCGTGACGTTGTGTGGGGGGATGTGTCTGTTGTGTAAATGTAAGTTACTCTGTGTGTGTGTGTGCGTGTGAGTGTATGTGCGTGTGTACACGTGTGTATATGTATGTGCGTGTGTATTTTGTGTGTGCATGTGTGTGTGCGTGTGTATGTTTGTATGTGTGTGAGAACGTTGGGTTGTGTGGGGAAGTATATGTGCGATTTTTTGCGCGTGTATGTGGGTGAGCGTGTGTGCGTGTATGTGTGCGTGTGTATATGTGAGTATATGTAAGCGGGTGTGGATACGTGTATGCGAGGGGTTGTGAGTGTTAGGTATGTGTGCATTCATGTGCGTGTGTGCGCGTGCGATGGCGTGCGCATGTGCGTGTGTGTGTATGTGCGCCTATATGTGTATGCGTATATGTATGTGTGTGCGTATATGTATGTTTGTGTATGTGAGTTTTTGTATCCGTGTGTGCGTAGGGTTGTGTGTGGCGTTTGTGTAGGGGCATATGTGCGTCCCTGTGTGTATGTGCGTGCGTGTGCTTACGTGCGTGTGTGCGTGTATATGCGTGTGTGTATTAGGTTGTCAAGAAAGTTCTTGCGGTTTTTAGTCTTTAAATTCAGATGCACATATCTCGGTTCAAACAAAACTTTATTAATTGAATTAGACACCATCAGAATCAACCCACTTTTGCCAAGATTTTTTTATGCCAGTAGCGTAAAATCCTGTGTTCTGGTGGTGATGAAGTTGTTGAAAGCATGTTTGGCATTGTCTTGGCTTTTGAAGTATTTCTCACATAGGAAGTTGTCGAGATGCTTGAAAAAGTGGTAGTCGGTAGACGAGAGGTCTGGTGAGTATGGGGGATGAGGCAGAGTTTCGTAACCCAATTTGTTAAACTTCTGCAGGGTCAGCTGTGCGACGTGCGGCCAAGAGTTGTCGTGGAAAAGAATTGGTCCTTTTCTATTGACAAATGCTGGCTGTGATTATCGGAGTTTCTTATGTATTTCATCCATTTGCTGAGAGTACATCTCCGCTGTAATGGTTTCGTCTGGATCCAAAAAGCTGTGATGGAGGAGACCGGCCATAGACCATCAAACAGTCACCATGGCCTTCTTTTGGTACAACTTTGGCTTCGGGAATTGCCGTGGGGCTTCTTCGGCGTCCAACCACTGAGCTGAGCGTCGCCGGTTGTCGTAAAGAATCCACTTTTCATCGCGTTGATGGTGAGTGAAAGATAGTGTCTAAAGGTGAGGCTTCGTCTCATGATTTTGAAGAGGAGACCAGATCTTTTGGCCAGGATGTCAACCTCCGTGCTGTAAGCGAGAATGCCCTTCAACTGTATCACTTTTCTTGGCAAGCCTACTGTGAGCTCTCCTACCTGTCTTTTGGTGATCACCTCATCCCATCTACCTTTGGAGTCAAACAGAGTGACTCACTTGGTCCTTCTCTATTCACATTGGGTATTGGCAATGTTACCAAGATGATAGCCGACCTAGACTTAACTGTCTGGTACCTCGATGACGCTTGTTTGGAAGGCTCTCCTGACGAGTTGTTTGCAACTGGGAGGGCAATGAACGAGGAACTTGGTTGTAGGAACCTTGCATTTGTTGATTGCCCCTCGTTCTATCGTGGTTCATCCTTCGTCAGCCAGAGGCTATAGCAGAAGACTCCTGCTCGTGTTTCCAAGCAGTGGAACTGAACCCAGAAACATGTCGTTGGGGAGCAATCTCCTTACCATATAGTCACACATATATAAAACACACATATGCACACGCATACACAAACGCAAACATACACACGCAGACACACATATGTGAAACATGTGTGATCAATAGTTGTGCATTTGCTTAGTCCATCAATTGACATCTTTTATGGCCAAGTTGCACTCAATCATTTGGTAAAGAGTAAAGGAAACCATTTAGGGGTGGCATAACAGTCTAAAGCTTTTCAAGGTGGTACCTCAGTACCGTCTAAATAGACTGGGACTAAAAGTAAAAAAATTATAAAACGAATTTGCACTTACTTCTATTTATTTCAGTGTAAATGTCACCATCGAGGCAACTCAAACTTGCATGGGTATGGTTATAGGTTGACATGTAGCAAGCTTTCAAATGAAAGGTGTAGTCAAACGATTGACAGTTTGGTATTGCTTCACAAATGTAGAAACACTGCGTATAATTAACACCATACGTGACACCCAAAGTATTGCTACCAGAAATGTAACCGTTGTAAACAAAATCCACCGGACATTTTCCTGAAAGAATAAAATATAAATGAACGTTTTGGTTCGGTTTTCGTAATTGCGGTGGGGTGCTTTTATGGTGAAGTGTTTTATTGATTTAGATTAATGAGAAATAATAAGTATATAAAAATATTGGGTAAAGATATAATAATAACGATAATAATGATAATAATAATGATAATAATAATGATAATAATAATGATAATAATGATAATAATTATGATAATAATATTAATAATAGTAAAAATAATAATATTAATAATAGTAAAAAAAAAAAATAATAATAATAATAATAATAATAATAATAATAATAATAATAATAATAAATAAATAAATAACATCCAAAACAAAATACAAAAAATGAAAAAAAGATCTGTCGATTCTTAATGAAATCAGTAGACAATAAACGCTACTGAGCAACAAAAAGAAAACAAAAATACTCCGCAAATATAACATCACGGAAAAAGATTTACCTGAGATAAAAGAAAAACTGAAGCAAGATATCCTTGCCAAAGCACAAGAATCCGCCGGTACGAAAAACGCCAGCGCTTCTTTGAACAAAACAAAAAGTTCAACTCCAACCCCAAAAAGTTCTACCAAGAACTGGTCAAAAATAAAATAGAAGTCACTGAAGCACCAACGGCAGAAGAATTGGAAGAATTCTGGAGAGAAATATGGTCGGCGAACGAACAACCAAAGAAAAGGAGTATCAAAATAACAAACTCGGCATCTGAGCAACTTTGGACCCCCATAACAACCGAAGAGGTCACCCAGGCACTGCAAAGACTAAGCAAGTGGAAGGCACCTGGGCATGACAAGATCCCCAACTTCTGGTTGAAATATCTAACAGGAATGCACAAAAAGCTGGCTGAAAACTTTAACAACATACTAGCAGAGCCAGAGACAATGCCTGAATGGCTCACGAAGGGGAAAACCATCTTAATTCCCAAATCAAATGAGACAGCAAAACCAGAAAACTACAGATCAATAACCTGTCTCCCTACTATGTACAAGGCATTTACTGCAGTGATAGGCTGAACAAGCACCTGAACGAAAACAAACTGTTTCCAGAAGAGCAGAAAGGATGCCGCAAAGGCTCATATGGCTGTAAAGATCAACTAATGATTAATAAAGCCATAACTGAAGACAGCCACAGAAAGAAGAAAGGCCTCAGTATGGCCTGGATCGACTACAAAAAGGCGTTTGATAGCATCCCCCCACACATGGATCCTCGAAACACTAGCCATTAACAAAGTAGCACCAATAATTATAAAATTCATAGGGCACTCTATGAATAAATGGCAAACAGTCCTACACCTCCAAACAAAAGAGAGACTCATGAAAACCAAAGACTTCCCCATTAGAAAAGGAATATTCCAGGGAGACACGCTCTCTCCACTCCTTTTCTGCTTTGCACTGTCACCTCTATCTGATATGCTAAATAGAACTGGATGCGGATATAATGTTACGGCAAAACGATCAGCCACCTTTTATATATGGATGACCTAAAACTATACGCTGCAAATGACAAACAGCTGGAAATACTATTAAAGACAGTTCATGGATTTACCAAAGAAATAGATATGAAATTTGGATTAGAAAAATGCGCCAAAGTAACCATGAAAAAAGGAAAACTAGTTAAGAGTAGCAACATCACACTAGATAAAACCAATGAAATAAAAGAATTAGACCAAAGCCAAACTTACAAATACTTAGGAATCCATGAACTAGATAAGACACAACACACACAAATGAAAGAGAAAATAAAAAACGAATATTATAGACGAGTTAGATCAATACTAAAAACAGAGCTCAATGCTAAAAACAAGATAATAGGTATCAACACTTTAGCTGTCCCAGTTATAAGTTACAGCTACAATATCCTTAACTGGACACGAAATGAACTGTCCAAAATAGATAGGAAAACAAGAAAAATAATGACAGGATCTAGGATGCATCACCCAAAATCTGACATAGAAAGACTATATATACAACGTATAGAAGGTGGTAGAGGCCTTATACAACTGGAAAACTACTATAAAATAACCACCATAGGACTGCAAAAATATCTACTTCAGAAGGAAGGAAAACTGATACAAATAGCGGCAAAACACGAGCAAAACAAAACTGTACTCAGTATTTAAGGAAGCTGACAAATACAAACAAGAAATCATACCACCTAATAAATATGAAGAAGAAGAAGAAGAAGATGAAGAAACAACAAAAGCTATAAAACAAATGAAATCCAAACTAAAAATAGAACACCAACGAACCATGATAAAACGATGGCAAGAAAAGCCCCTTCATGGTAAATACTGGACTAAACTAAACGCAAAAGAAATAGACAAAGAAAAATCCCAGCAATGGTTGAGAAGCTCAGGACTCAAAGCAGAAACAGAGGGATTTTTAATTGCAGCACAAGACCAAAGCCTCCCCACCAGGAATTACCAAAAACATGTAATGAAAAGAAATATACAAGTAACTGCAGAATATGTGGAGATGGACAAGAAACAATAAATCATATTATCTCTGGCTGCCCAGTCCTGGTTAAGAAGGAATATATTCACAGACATGACAGAGTTGGAACCTACATACATTGGAAGCTATGCCAACATTATGGAATAACAACAGAAAAAAGATGGTATAGGCACACACCAGAAAAGGTCACAGAAAACGAGAAAGCAACCATACTCTGGGATATGCCGATACACACAGATAGAGAAATTAAGGCCAACAGGCCAGATATAGTTGTCAGAGATCATGAAGAAAAAAAATGCTTTCTAATTGATGTATCAATACCGGCAGATGACAACGTGTCTCTAAAAGAAATGGAGAAACTCTCAAAATACAAAGACCTGGAAATAGAGGTAACCAGAATGTGGAATCTAAAAACCGAAACAATTCCTATCATAGTAGGTGCATTAGGCATGATAAAAAATATTCAGACAAATACATAACAAAAACACCAGGACTTACAAACACATATAACAAACAGAAAATTGCACTACTAGGCACTGTACACATCCTACGCAGAACACTTTCCATACAATAACCATCAGAGCATCACAACAAATCACAGCACATACCCAAGGCACACAGAGCTGCACTCGGTAGTGAAGTGAAAACACGCTATAAAAATAAAACTACTGAATAATAATAATAATAATAATAATAATAATAATAATAATAATAATAATAATAAAAATAATAACAATAATAATAATAATAATAATAACAATAACAAAGGGTGCCGCCGAGGCTCTTACGGATGCAAAGATCAACTGCTAATTAATCGTATGATCCTTGAGAACTGTCACAACAAGCGCAGAAATCTCAGCTCCTCATGGATTGACTATAAAACGTCGACAGTATACCGCATCCATGGATCTTGAGATCGCTGGACATCTTCAAAATTTCCCCTGTGATTTCAAACTTCCTGAAGCACAATATGTCGTTGTGGAATACGAATCTCCAATTATACCACTCTAATGGAGTACTTGCCTCAGAAAATATAAACATCAACTGTGGAATTTTTCAAGGTGACTCACTTTCACCTTTAATATTCTGCATAGCCCTAATACCCCTTACAAGTGAATTAAACAGAACAGGGTATGGGTATAAAATTGCCAATAAAAAAATAAGCCATCTATTTTATATGGATGACATAAAACTTTATGGTAAAGACAATAATGAACTTGAAGGCCTATTGCGCACTGTGAAAGCATTCAGCGATGACATCGGGATGGAGTTTGGACTTGAGAAGTGTGCCAAGGCCACTTTCCAGAAAGGGAAAGTGAAGACCACAAATTCAGTCGTGTTAGATGTTGGCACAGTCATAAGAGAGCTTGAGCAAGAACAAACATACAAATATTTAGGGATAAATGAAGGCTCTGGTATTCAGCATGCAAGCATGAAAGAGAAGATCAGGAAGGAATGTTATAGGAGAGTTCGTGCAGTCCTGAAATCTGAACAAAATGCTCGTAACAAGGTGTTAGCTATAAATTCCTTAGCAGTTCCAGTTGTTACTTATAACTACAATGTGTTGAACTGGAATATGAGTGAAGTAAAGAATATAGATAGGAAAATACGCAGGCTGCTGAGTTGTAATAGGATGCACCACCCAAAGGCAGACGTAGATCGCCTTTACCTTTCCAGAGCCCAAGGAGGTCGAGGCCTGATCCAATTTGAACTAGCTTACAAAACAACCACAATTGGACTGGCCAAATATCTCGAAATAACGAATGACTGGATGCTAAAGCTCGTGGAAAATCACGAGAGACGAAAGAAGCTTCATTCTATCATAAAGGAAAGCAAAAAATTTGCTATTGATCTCGTGCAGGATACCCAAACTGAACAACCCGAGGGAAGTACGGCAACTATTGCTGCAAAGAAGGTGAAAATAATGGCAACGAAAAAAGAGCATGAGCAATTGGCTGATAGGTGGGAGGAGAAACCTCTGCACGGCAAATATGTGACCCGCAGCAAACAAGCTGATGTTGACCAGAAGCAAACCCATCAGTGGCTACGGAGCTCAGGGCTAAAAGCAGAGAGCGAAGGTTTCATCCTGGCTGCTTAAGATCAAAGCCTATTAACCCGGAACTACCAGGCCAATGTGATGAAAAATGGAGCAGACCCAAAATGCCGATTCTGCAACGACATGATTGAAACAGTGGACCACCTAATCTCTGGATGTAAAGTCTTAGCACCAGTGGAGTATAAATTAAGACATGACAGTGTTGGCCAATATCTACACTGGCTAATAAGTCGGCATTACAATATCAAAACTGCCGACAAGTGATATAATCACCACCCTGAGGCTGTAACTGAAGGAGAAAATGTAACGATTCTGTGGAACTTTCCAGTACATACAGACCGAACCATCAAGGCCAATAAACCAGATATTGTTGTGAAAGACCAAAACAATAAAGTTTGCTTACTGATCGACATGAGCATCCCCTGTGATCATAATATCTCAGCGAAAGAGTTTGACAAGCTCAGAAAATATAAAGACCTACTCATTGAAATTGAGAAAATGTGACATCTCAAGGCGGTTACAATACCAGTGATCGTAGGAGCACTAGGAATGATCAAGAAGGGAACCGAAAATTATATGAGAATGATCCCTGGCTTACCATCCCTGCAAGGATTGCAAAAAATTGTCTTAACTGGTACATCACACGTATTGAGAAGAGCATTATCGATGTGAGAACTGTTGCTGCTCATGTATTTTAATATAACTTAAAAAAAATTAAAAAAATGAACGAACTATTGATTTTGGTTTAATGGCCTACCAATGTATACTATGAGTTTCTTTGTCCTAGGAGTCGGGATGACACTCGGCAAGAAATGGAAGCAAATTTGAAAGAAGAAAAAAAAAGTAATGATAATAAAAATAATAATAATAATAATAATAATAATAATAATAATAATAATAATAGTAATAATAATAATAATAGTAATAATAATAATAATAATAATAATAATAATTATTATTATTATTATATTATTACTATTATTGCAACAACACTAGTTTTCTATACTTGGACATAGAAACGATCTTGTTTAGAGAATTTAAAACTTTAATATCTACAATTTTCTATGAAAATTTTACCCCTTTTTCCTTCCTGACTGCTCGAATATGCAAACATACCATTTATTGCAAGAAATTAAACGCACGATATAAATAAATGAGACCAACACCTGCCAATATATACAAACTGCACAATTACGAAAACTATAAACTACAGAAAAACCTATAAAAAGAAAATGAAAACATAAAAAATTATCCCGCCCCTAAACCGCATAAAATTTAAAAAATCAACGATGTGTGTGTGTGTATATATATATATATATACTAAGTAATTAAGGGTTTAGCAACGATTTGCCTCACCACAGACCGAATTTAGAAATAGCAGTCAAAGAGTTATAGCTATTCTTTCTACTAAAAGGGAGATCTCAGTAAAACCACAGCACTTGAAAGGCAAACACAGACAGGCAAGAGAGAAAGAAATGACGGCAATCTATCATACAATTTTAAGTCACCTACGGACGTACGTTTCGAAATTAAGTTTTAGGAAAGCATAAGATGCTTTCCTAAAACTTAATTTCGAAACGTACGTCCGTAGGTGACTTAAAATTGTATGATAGATTGCCGTCATTTCTTTCTCTCTTGCCTGTCTGTGTTTGCCTTTCAAGTGCTGTGGTTTTACTGAGATCTCCCTTTTAGTAGAAAGAATAGCTATAACTCTTTGACTGCTATTTCTAAATTCGGTCTGTGGTGAGGCAAATCGTTGCTAAACCCTTAATTACTTAGTATTACTTAAACTTTCCTCGAATGAGGCTTTTACATGCCGAAATCTACTTGGTGAAATTAATGATTATTCCAAATTAATTGATTTCACCCTATATTATTACTGATATATATATATATATATATATATATATATATATATATATATATATATATATATTATATATATATATACTATGTTATTATTATTATTATTATTATTATTATTATTATTATATTATTATTATTATTATTATTATTATTATATTATTATTATTATTATTATTTTTCTATCAATAATTAAAAACAGAAGGTGAACTGTTTCTTTCCAATGCCAAGTTCAGCGCTCTCATTGATCGCTGGTTGTAGTAAACACATTTGAAGTCTGTTGACTGCAAGCGTGTGACGTTTCTTTTGTTCCCTGATCGCACAGGAATGCGAGGCTCCATTGCTGATCTCCTCCTCACCATTTACAGACTTGTGGAATTTGGTCCATTTACCAAGCTGCTTCTCTTTCTCCTACTATCTCCTCAAACCCATACATATTTATGTTTATCTCAAGAACAAGACAAACGTCGAAGTTAAACAACATTTAAGGAGCAAAGAGTGCATCTCAAGACGGTTACAATACCAGTGATTGTAGAAGCACTTGGGACGATCAAAAATGGAACTGAAAATTATTTGAGAATGATACCTGGATTACCATCCCTGCAGGAAGCGCAAAATATTGTCTTAACTGGTATGTCACACGTATTGCGTATTGAGAAGAATATTGTCGATGTGAAATTTCTTTCCCGTTTTGTCCTATATTTTTTCTGTTTACTGTTATATTTTATATCTTTTCTTATCTTTTTCTTCTACTTTTTTCTATCACATGACTTTGTAGCTGAACAATTTGGTGTGATTATTTTAAAGACCTATAAATGTATACAGTGCGTTTCTATGCTCCAGGTGTCAGGATGGCACTCAGCAAGAGAAGGAAACAGAATTGAAAGAAGATAATAATGAAAGTGATAATAATAATAATATAATAATAATAATAATAATAATAATAAGAAGAAGAAGAAGAGAAGAAGAAGAAGAAGAAGAAGAAGAAGAAGAGAAGAAGAAGAAGAAGAAGAAGAATTAATGGAAACCATAACGAAACCAAGCAAAAGAACGGCGGTCGGTTAATCATAACTCTTGTAAGATGGTTGATTTAGAAGTCACACACAAACGCAAACACACACTCTACTATGCAACACCCCTCCAAAAACATACAAGAATAAACTCATACTGCAAATATCCAACAAAATTGACAAAACCCACAACATGTGTCATAGAAGGTTGATAACCGACAGAAGAAGACAACCTGCGCTACACAAACAACACACAAGATAAAAACTAACAGAATCGAAGACTCAAAAAAAAGCCCATAAGAAAACGTACTGATACAATGCAATATCTCTTCCCCACCACCAATAAAATGCAGCATAGCACCCCACCGTACAAAAGTACAACAACTGATGAAATAGAAAGATATTGAGAAATAATAGTGGTGATGACGATGGGGACGAACGTTACCTTACCTATGTTTATGAGAGACAGGAGTTTCTGAAAAACTTGGTTGTAACAGCGAAAATGAAGCTGGGCCTTTAAGCGATGGCCTCTCGCTTGGTAGTGGTTCAGTAAAGATGCAGACTGACCACAACTGTCATCCTAATACAGCATCTGCAGATAACAGAGCAAAGAGGAGGAAGTGGACCAGCAAAGAAAGCAGGATAGCGATACAATGCTACTTAGAAAGTGAACCTAAAAGAAGGGGATATATAATACGGATGTTAACACTTTGGGTAGAGAAGGGTTTGTTTAAAGTGACTGAGCAGAGATTAGTTGATCCAGCTAATGCTATTAGGAGAAGAAAGTGGCTGACAGAATTGGAAGTAGAAGAGATCATAAGAGAACTAGAAAAGAAAGACGTAGCAGTGGGAAAGACAAACAGCAGCATAAGAGATACAGTTCCAACCAAAGAAGAAGAGGAAGATCAGAAGATTTTAGATGCGTTGCGGGATGTAATGAGTAAAGAAGTAAGAAAAAGAACGCCAGCATTAAAATGCCTAACAAAAGGAAGCTGCTAGAAATGACCAGAAAAATAGATTCTATTATCAGGAGGATAGATACTAAAAATATAGAAGACACTAGTTTATTTATGCAGGAGAGGTAGTAGTCACCAGAAGATTAGATATCTCCCAGGGAGAGATTAGAAAAAAAAACAAATGTGGAAAAGGAGACTATAAAATAAAATGAAGACTTTAAGAGAAGATCTAAGTTGAACAGAAACCTGGAAAATAAACGAGTTAGAAAACATAACCTTCGTATTTCCCACTTTAAATCGTCATAGTTGTTTATTTTTTCTTCTTCTTTCACATTGATCCTTTTGTCACTGGGTTATAATATATCAATTATCATAAATGTTCTGTCCTTTTTATTCACCACAACAGTCCGGTTTCCGATGTCTGGTCAGGTGATTGCACAAGATTTTGCAGTTCTCATTTTCGGTGTCACCTTCTGGGTTTTCTCACACACCACGTGTTTGCTCTTTGTAGGCCGTGATTTCCACAGAGCTCCCATAGGATCATTCTTGCTACATTGTCATGTATTCGCGTTGTGCCAATTATGACATTCGCTAACGATGTGACATACCATTTCACTCCTCTCACCACCCATTCTGCATTTGTCACTATCGGTAGTGTTGCCAATTCTGCACTTCATATAATTGGTCCTTAACACTTTTATTGAGCTGCGCACATGAGTGTTTCTGTCTCTAATTTCAAGTCACTCCTTACCCCTAGCTACTGGTCGTCTGTATCTGTGTTGGCGTTCACATCTCTTGCAAACTTGTTCGTTTCTTGTTTAAAATTTTTTTTAGTTATACAATTTTCATTTTTGATGACACCAGCCTTCTTCATGTATTTCAACAGGGACACAGGAAATTTTTCATATTCCATCCAAGGCTGTTTTCTTCTGCCTTGGTACAGACCTAGCAACTGATCAAACCTCTCCCACCCTTCCTTCTGAACAAGTACAGCCTATCGGTTTCACTATTAGGGTGGAAAACTCCTTGTATTGTCAATATTTTTCATTTCTTTCTTTTGCCATTTTATAATTCCCGCTCCATACCGAAGTGATGATATCGCCCACGTATTAACTGCTTCGATTTTATTTATCCAGTCAATTTTCAGCGCACCAACAACCTCAGTCTTTGGAAAGACTCCATCCTCAGTCGCTCTTTCACTTCCTTTTCTATTATTTCGTTGCACTCTAGTACACCAAGTAATATATATTCTTTCATTCCAATTTGCTTAATCAAGTCACTATTCGGTAATTCTAACCCGCTAGGGACTGTACCTGGTTTATTTTTAGGCTGATTATTCCGCACGTCTTAAGTCCAAATTTCATTCTAATATCAGTACTAAAACAGTGGACCGTATTCACCAAGGAACTCACTTGTGTCTCAAATAGGCATCCGACCAATTCTTCAACGCGAAACAGGGAGGTTGAGTTGTCAGAGGTAAGGCACGAGCACTTAGACACGAAGGGACGAAAGCCGTTCAATGATCTGCAATGGTAGAGGCACAGTGTGGCAGTAAATCCACGATTCGATGCTTGCCGGGTCATGACGAACAAACGATAACTAATCCGTGACAGATGTGTGCGGCCTTTCAGCAGCGCTTCGCCCAACAGTCCGAGAGTAGCGGTGACCGAGTCACAGGATGGGTTTCACGTATTACCTCGACAGGATGCTGCGGCTCTCGACGACGAAGGCGGAGCACTGGGAAAGGCCGATAACAGCCTTTGCAATATGGGAAGCAATGGCTAACTACACGAGGTGTAAATCGTCTGGTTTGGATGGTCTGCCCTACCAGTTTCACGCTTATACATCAGACTTGTTGGGCAACCTCTTAGCAAACGTTTACTGGAAGTGACGGCAGAATGAGAGAATTGTTAGTTTTGTGAGCCGAGGACCGGTGTCGTTGCTGAGGAAAAACACGAACAAGGGGAATTGTATTGACAACTCTAGGCCCATAACTCTGCTGAATGCAGAGTTGAAAAATTTTAGCGAAGCTGTTAGCTACGAGGTTGGCGCTTGTCGACTGGGATCTGGTAGGGGGCACAGACATACGTCATCCAGAAAAGATATATCACCGACAACCTTGACGTTTACTGAGTTTACTGACATGATCAATAGAGAACCACTGGCAAAGTTCTCAAACGGCATAAAAAATTAAACAACATAACCATGATATATAACTTTGCTCTTAGACAACTCTTAAGAAATAAGGCGAATGATCTAACAACATCAAACGAGGCATCTTTCAAGGTGACTCCCTCGCTCTATTACTCTTTTGCATGCCACTGATCCCACTCTCAAACGAACTGAATAACACCAGGTACAAAGTTTAAAACACTATAATTAACTGTTTTATTTGGACGATCTGAATTTGTTAATTTGTTTGCTAGAGATGATGAAGAAAGGCGAGTAGGGCTGTGAACAACTGTTAAAAAGTTTAGCAATGATGTCGGGATGGATTTCGGCCTTGATAAATGTGCTAAAGCAACTTTTGTCAGAGGCAAGCTCAAACAAACATACCATTAAATTTGATACCGTCGCTACCATCAAGGAACTTGACTCACAAGAAAGTTGGGGATAAAAGAAGGAGATGGTGTACAGGATATTACCATGAAGAAAAAAATAAGAAAGGAGTACTTCTAGAGAATGACATACTGAAAACTGAACTGAACTCGAAAGATCGCGAAGCCATTAACACCCTAACACTTCCAGTAGTCCAATACAGTTTTAACATAATTAACTGGAATCTAACAGAGTTCCTACACCTGAACAGAAAGACAAGAAAACTACTAATATCTAAAAATATACACAACCTCAAACAGACGTTGATCGTCTGTACATACCTAGAAGTAATGGGGGAAGAGGAACGATGCAGGTAGAACTGTGCTATAAGACCTCCACTATAGCAATGACAAGTATTTATTTCGTGCAAACAAGAAAACAGTAAAAAAAAAAACACGCTCTATTGTCAAGGAAGCTTGCACACATTCGCAGGAAACTAGGCATCAACTCTGAATTAGATGAAGAACCTGTACCATTTCCACCAAATAATTAAAACGAATCAATCAGACTGCACAAAAAATAGACAGAAAAAAATTGAGGAGCAGTGGAGCGAGAAGCCCCTGCATGGATGGTATGTACTTCGAATCCGAAATACTGGTATATACCATCAGTAGCTGAGAAGCTCAGGGCTGAAAGCAGGGACTGAAGGTTTCATATTGGCGGTACAAGATCAAAGCTTGCTCACTAGCAACTATTAGGCTAACATTATTTACATTATTTACATTCGACGGATATTTGTCCTCATTTTGTTTGTTGTTAACACAGCGTTTCGGCTGATATACCCTCCAGCCTTCTTCAGGTGTCTTGGGGAAATTTCGAACCTAGGTTCTCATTCCTAAGGTATTTTTCGATGTTGTTGTTGTTGTTGTTATTATTATATTATTATTATTATTATTATTATTATTATTATTATTATTATTATTATTATTATTATTATTATCATTATTATTAAGGTCACTGCTTGGAATCGAACTCGGAGTCTTGGGGTTTGTAGCCCGTGCTCTTAACCACTACGCCATATGCCCGTGGGCAATTATGGGGTGAATTATAGTGTGAATCTATCTCTCTCTCACTCTCTCTCTCTCACTCCCTCTACCTATCCATCAATCCATCTATCTATCCATCAATCCATCTATCTATCTATCTATCTATCTATCTATCTATCTATCTATCTATCTATCTATCTATCTATCTATCTATCTATCTATCTATCTATCTACTGGCCAATCGCTCATCAACCTTTCAAGTACCACTTGAAAAGGAAGGTGAGAATGGAGAGGCAGGTTTTGTCTCACGAAAGTTTCAAAATAAGGTGGGTGAATGTAGCAAAGATGGTGCGCGCGAGTGACGAAACCACTTTGAGCATGATCCTGTAAATCGTAAAAGAGAGAGAGCACATTGCTCTCATGTGTTTATTTCCTCCCTGCCTGGGGTTACCGTGGTCTTTTCTGTAGGCTTTTCTTCCCGCGGATGAACCTAATCTTGTTTCTTACTTTTTAAAGAATTTGTTTCTGTGATACACGATCCCTTTTGATCGCCTTTTTAAAAAAAATTATTTTTCCGAACCCTTTTGATCGAAATTTTACATTCGTTTCGTTTTTTGTTCCTTTTTTTCTTTTTCCATATTCGAAAAGAAATGCTCTACATTTGTATTTGTCCCCTCTGTATTCAGCCCTGTGTGGCCAATAAAGGAAGTTATCTATCTATCTATCTATCTATCTATCTATCTATCTATCTATCTATCTATCTATCTATCTATCTATCTATCTATCTATCTATCTATCTATCTATCTATCTATCTATCTATCTATCTGTTCTGGGTTTCTAACTGTTAATGATGACTGATAAAATCATCCCCCTCTACCTAAACCGTTAGTAATAGTGGGTATATAAGCAGTGTATTTGCCACTGATGACGTCTCAAAACAGAATTGAATTTCAAGTATTGTAATTATAGTAGAGAATTTTTTTTAACTCACTACTACTACTACTACTACTACTACTACTACTACTACTACTACTACTACTACTACGACTACGACTACGACTACTACTACTACTCTCTTTGACAATCTTGTGTCTCAATCCGAAAATGTGTGCTAAACAAATCAATCAAAACTTTATTAGAACCATGACTCTCTGGAACGAAAACTCTACAAACAATTTTTTATCTACAGATACCATTCTACATTGACCAGATAAATCGTAGAGACTTTTCAAATGACGACAGTATTGTCTCTCTTTGGAATAAAACACAGAATACAAGTCAAAGAATGAATAAATTTATTTACCGTCTCTATACTTGGTCGGCACAGTTCTTCTTAACTGATGAAAATAGGTATTAGTTGCTCCTATTAGTATCTTCTCTGATGTGTCATCTTCGTATAAAATGCAGCTTGGACTTATCGCTCTACTCACGAAGGATTTGCATGTAGAAGTTTCAAAACACCTCTTCGAACAGCTGGAGGCATCCACGTCAAGTGTCATCAATGTTTTACCATCTTTCAGATCACAGTGTTCTACTTTTATAAAATACTTCAGATATTCAACTGTAACAAAGTCAGGAAAATTAAACAACCAAAATAGGAAGATGAAAATAAAAGATTGTGAAAATAGATAATATAAAGAAATAGAATATTAAAAGTTTGAGGATCAATATTGATATTTTTACCAGGAAGAAGTGATAAAGTTGTTACTACCATAGTGTAGGTACAAAGCATCTTGGAATATATTATCTGATTAATCAAAATGACTGCAAATGAGTTCTTAATTAATTAATTCTCATATTTAAATTACTCATATGCTATGTTCTATAATGTTTAACGGTTGTGTGTTGTAAAGTTTATACAATGTCAGTACTTTGTTATATTTAACAAAATGCTTACAAAATTGAATTATAATCAATGGAAATTATGTTAAGAAGTGAATTTGTCATCATGCGGCTGTTTTGTATTGAACTAAAAATTATAAATTTTCTTTTCAACTAATTTACTTTGAGAAGGAAAATATTCTCTTGTATTGAACTTATAAATTAAATGTTTGTGTAGTGATTTTCATAATTTTCATAGATATAGGTCTATATATTGATATAAATCTACTCACGTCCATTTCCAAATTTCAATGAGATATAGAAGAGAACTGCAACGAAAATTTATTTTGTAAAATATTTCATATTTCATATTCACGTTTAACATTCATTTACAAAGAATTAAGATGACATGAATAGGAAAGAGAAGTGCTACAAGCGTAATTCGATAACAAATACAACGATGACCACCGTTACATCACCATAAAATTATCCATTGAAATAAGGAGGGAGAGCGATAAATTGGAGAGGGATAGAAAGATAAACAAAAGAAGAGAGAGAGGAGGGATGAGAGCGAGATAAAGAGAGAGGAACAGAAATAGAAAAAGGAGAAGATGAAGAAAGAAAAGGAAAAGTTGTTTCAATCGAGATAAGAAGCATCAGTATTTCTTGGAATAGAAAATTCTAGACACTTTAGAAACTTTAGTGAAAGTATTACGTATATTAAGAGCGGGATAAAGAGCGAATGTAGTGAACCAAAAAGAATGTTAAATTAACTAGAATTACGCATGTAATGGAGAGAGAAAAACAATTATCTGATTTTAAAATAACTGTTGTGAAGAAATGGAAGGGAGAGAAATTCCGAAATTAAAATTGATTAAAAATGACATAGAAGTAAGCAGTGGGGAACGAATCTAATGTTTTGTATGTTTGGAGTTAAATCCGGACATGTTTTGGACTTATCAGGTATCCTTTTGGAAATATAGTCTAATACGTATTTAACCAGATCATAGAATATAAATTTGGTGTGAGAATTACTCACTGAATAGGCATTGATTTAAAATAAGACGATGGCAAGTTTTGTTGCACTTCCTTCTGTTTGCGGAACACAGATTATATAACCAAATATATAATGAAAGTTGACCACATCCTTCCTGGTGATCTATTCCTTTACAAAATGTATTTCATGATAAAATTATTTTAGCATTTTCTACCTTGCCTTATTTTTCTTATACATGTCAACTCGTGTGTTGCTTTTCAACCTTCTACACACACACCACACACACACACACACACACACACACACCACACACACACACACACACACACACACCACACCACACATATATCTCTATCTATCTGTCTATCTATCTATCTACCTATCTATCTATCTATCTATCTATTTATCTACTATCAATACACACACACACACACACGCACCATATATAGTCGTGATGGTTAAACCCTTAATAATTAAAAAAACGTAATATATTAATTATACAATAAAACGTTTACATACAAATAATTTGAAGGTAATTCCTCTGCAGCATCCTGCCTGTTTTTAGGTAGAAATGGCTGTCAAGAACCAGATGTTACGAACTTACATTTATCTTCTTAATGAAGGATAATCATTATATCAACTTCGTATCGATTTATCAATATTAGCTGGTCAACAAACCGTAGTAAACAAAAAAAACAACTTTCAAGGACAGCAGTGATTTATTGAGACGGATTTTGTTGATTATTTTCGTATCGAAGTACGATAAGCTGAAAATGTTCTTTTTATTTCGCAGTAGGTGACCATGGTTGCAGGTGTGCGAATAAGAGTTACAGAATAGAGTAGATAAGTTCTGGGCTAGATATGTTTCATAGCGAGCGGAACCTCAGAAGTGGTAAATACCCAAGCGAGGTGCATATCGCAGGCTAGTCTTCAGGACAAGGATATCTTGATTCAATTAAAGGTTACATTGTCGCAAGGAGGTACATGTTGACGCATGGAATATTCAATCGAAATGTGTAGAGAGCACAGAAAGGGGGAAGAATATTAATGTAAAACAAGGGAAAAAAGCAAGAAAATATAAGGAAGTGAGAGAAAAAAGGATTTTAAGCAAGGGCATATGATCGGTTATAATCAATAGATCTGTTTTGGCTGAATTACAGAAATTAGCAAGGGGAGTGGTATTTGTAAAAAAGATAATTTGGATGGAGGAGGCGGGGAAAATATTTTTGATCAAGGGGGGGAAAGAAAGTGCGTATGAAGAAAGCAAGATAGAGTGATTAATTAAGCATCGTCATTTGACCGGTGACTTAATCACAAAAATTAGCAAAGAGTGTGGCATTATAAAAAATAATATGGAGGGAAAAGGGTGGGGAAATGCTTTTGGTCAATGTGGGGTGGTGGGGAGAAAAATATATATGCATGTAGAAAGTAAGAAAAGGAGGGGAAGAATCGTGGCGGCTACTATAGGTTTTTTTCAATAGAGGAATGTATATAGTGTGTGTTGAGCGTGTTTACAGTATGAAGTGGTGTAGTGCATAATGGCGTATGTACTTATAAGTTTACGAAAAAGAGGGAAAATTTATGAAAGTTAGGGGAGAAAAAGCGGGCTGGGTTTGTTATTATTTGTATTTTGAGAATAGATTTAGTGACCGATGTTTGTAGGTAGATATCATACTATTGCGTTCATTACGATAGTTCGTGGATTGCAAAGTAGCCAAGACCTCGGCTGTGCAGAGATCAAACTTGTTATTATAGCTGATGTATGGCTTGGCGTGGGTAACTATGGACCCCTTGAGAATGTAAAGAGTTGAATCAAACTTTTTTGTTTATTGAAAAGCTGAGGTAAAGACATGCCATTGATTCTGTTTGGGACTTGAAGCTGGAGCAGTGGTCGCTCACTCTAGCTTTGAAGGTGATGCTACATGAGTCAATATAAATGGAGTTACAATTGGCATATGATACTGTACACTATAAACTACGTTTCTTGTGAGACAGCGGTTATCTAAATGACAGGAGGCTGGGCGTCTGCGGCAGCGTAGGTCTGTAGAGGATGTTCTGGATGACCTTAAGAGGGGATTGCTATTTAGTGAGGAATCGGTGTTAAGTTTGGTTTTATTGCTGGCGTTAAGATCAGTGCTTGTTAAGGAGTTGAGGGTGATGCTGTAGAGATGTAAAATATGATGATTATTGTGTCCGGTGCTATCTTCTGTGTTGTTCTCTATTTTTACAAGAGGTATAGTTGGGCGTTGTGGTAAATTTAAGGATCAGGTGTTAGAAGTGGAATTATAGTTGGAGTTATGGGTGTTAGTGCTGTTAAGGAGCTTAATTGGTATTTTGGGTTTATATGTGTGGAGCTGGGGGCTATGTTGAGTAAAAACGTAAAAAGCGTAAAATTCCTCCTATCCCACCCCTCCAATACCCGTCCAAATTTCAGAGTATCAGATGACCTAACAAACGATTCTCCTTTCCTACCCAGATGACCCCAAATCCGATATACACCATAACCCACCGAAACAGACACCATCATACACCTCCAAACTCTATATCCACCCAGTTAACCCCACTAATGGGATTAAACGAACGGGAATCCGGGAAGTTATCTGGTTCCACCCCATCCGATCCTCTTCGCCCTACCCGAAGAACATTTCCCTAAATCTAGCCCCCAATCTATAAAATCAGTTCTTGAAAATAGAATCTTGAAGTAATTTTCTTTTCCCGTCTCTCGTATTTCTTTGCCAAACACATAATGATAAAATATATCAATATGTAAAATGTGTCTTGTATTTTTATATCATTGGCTAAGGACAAACCATGCTGGTAGAGGAATTGCAAGACAGGCAGCTTTCTTTCTCTCTCTCTCCTTTTTTCTCTAAGGTTTCTTTTGCATTACCCTCTCCGAAAAAGACAGATTCTTACTGCACTAGCAACGTATATAATAGCATGGTGTCTGTTATGCATTTTGTTTTCAAGTATGCGCGACAATACTTCGAGTGCACTCTCATACTTCTCCTGAAAATGGCGTTCTGCTTCACATGTGAGGTTTCAAGCACTCTGGAGAGTATCTTTGAACGGAAGGAACTAATTGTCCTTAATGGCAGCAGTTATTCAAGTAACTGTTGGAAGGTTTAGATACCAAATGTTTGACCAAACATGGGGAAATTAAAAGAATAATAATTTATTTAATAATGATAATGAGATGATACTGCTGGTTTCTTTTTAGTGTTGATACAACAACGTTAGAGAAATTTATGTTTCAAGGTGCTGAAACGTCTTTATCATTATTTTATATAACACGTACATACAAGCTGTTAATTCTTTATTGTAGATTCAGTACAATATATGGATATACGTTAATTCATAAGAAGGAACCTTGCTGAAGTAACCAAAGATGATGAATATCCTTCAGAGACAAAGGACCTTAAAGAGTCAGCTTTTGAAGAATTAGAACATTATGATACAGTTATATTCTCATAGGATTCTGATTCAACAAATTTATAAGGCACAAGATGACATCAGGGTGATTATGTTGTGATAGACACAGAAGGACTAGCCGGACTGTGGTTAAGGATAAGAAAATATTTCATTTGAAAGGCGCCTTTCAGAACAGCAGCCGACGCTCGACAGTCTCAACAAACTCATCTTGAAAACATTAGCAACAACCAAAGCAATAAATCTTCATAGCGAAAACTCAAGAAAAGTTTCGTAAACATTGTTTGATTCAAGATGTTGCGGTTTCAATCTAGGGTTATATAAATCACGTCAATGAGTACAGCATTCCGGAAAAGTGCTTTTACTGTCCACATGTTCCAGAAAAATACTGATGAGTAAGAATTCATTAAAACAAGCCTTCGCGATGGCAAGTATGCTTTGGGAGTAAAATGAACCAAATCTATATTTCAGCTGATTCTCTACAGAGGGAATATCAAACTTTTGGGAAAGGAGCACGTGATGCCACTCTTATCCAGTTGTCAAGAAAGGAAAATTAATGGTATCTATATTGCAATTTATTTTTCACTGCTATTATTTGGATAACGAAGGAACTGCAATTATTTGTGCGAGCCTGGAAAATTACCGACGAAGTTCCCCTAAACAACATCATCGCAGCGGCATTAACAAGTAATGATATTCCCAGAACCACGGCCCAGATCGGAAGAAACTGTAATTCCTCCATTCCTATGCTTTCATTAGACAGCCCATCGACACTCTTGACACCATTCTGGGTATCTGATTGCACCAATAATGTTAAAAAGATGGATGTAACCTCAAGGATTCAACGGTCTCTCAAAAGGACAAAACCTAAGCCACGACTGAGAGACCTGCAAATGAAGGAAACACTGTTACTGACCCTGCCCCATCACTTTAGACAATCAATGATTTAATAGAGCTGAAAAAGGAAAACCAAAACACGTAATTGACAAAAAAAAAGCTGTCAGAAACAAGGAAAAACGAGAAGTGAAAAACAAAGGAAACGAAGAAAAGACAAAACATTTTGGAGCAAAACAAAAAACATAGAAGTTACAAAAGTAAAAGCAGAAACATTTGCAGATTTTACCTTTAAGAGAACGTCTAGTGCGGCGATGATAGTGCAAAGAGTCCTACGAAAACTGCACAAGCCCAAAGCAATACTTTTTTCCATGAAGAGGACAAAAGGAAAGGTTACACACTGTCTACTGCCCAAAGACGATATGCAGATGTAGTGTTTACCCCAACAAATAGTCAGCCTCATTCAGATGTGAAAATGGCAGGAGCTGAACAATAATTCATTTTGAGCTTTGCACAAAAATTTTTCCTGCAGCTGCACTGGCTATAAGCACAAACTTGGATGCACACCGACCATCACATGGCCACCACAAGCAATAGATACAGGATGGCCACCACTAAGACCAACTCAAACGCCGCACAAATATTTCTTTTGAACACCAGACGTCTGTTGCACCTCAGTAACAAAACAAATATCTCTTTCCTGAGAGACCGTGCTGCATGCAACCAAATCCCATGCATAGCACTTGTGAAAACGCATCTTAGACTCGATATAGGGGGTGCAGAACTACATATATCAAAATATGTTGTAATACGCTCAGACAGAAAAGAAAGGATCCATGGTTGATTTGCTGTGTACATCCGAGAGAAAATCATACCCGGGTCCTGCTGTCATATTCAAATTCAGTGTGTGGCACTCAAATTGTACACATGAGACAACTTAATTTTGCTATATGTACAACATATCGGCCACCGGATGTTCCATATCATACGGGTAAGTTTGAAGACTGCCTCGCAAAGGTAGAAGTTCTCATGAAACTGGAGCAACACGTCAGTGTATTCCTTTTGGGTGACTTTAACTTCCCGAGGGTCAGATGCTTTCAGGAATGACACACCACCAAAAAGCACAGATAGAGTCCCTGCTCCACTTTATCAAAGCTTCACTCATGGAGCAAATTGTTTTGCAACCAGCCACAGCAAATGATATAATGGATCCCTGCTTCACAAACAGTATGGACATTGGTCCATAATGTGAAAGTGACACCGACACTAGTCATGGATCACAACATAATAGAGCTGTCTATGTATGGACCAAAATTCCCTACAGGCATACAGCCTATACGAGGCACTCGAAATCTCTCCAGTCTGAAGAGTCATAAAGCTACGTGGAAGTTGATTGAAAAAGACAGTAGCCAAAAGGATTGGTCTATATATCTCCCCACACGAGACATTGATATGAAACACAAGCATTTCATGTCCATAAGACAAGCCATATGTAACAAATCTGTCCGAAAGC
>NW_021834665.1:0-5000 GCF_006345805.1 Octopus sinensis
GGGTAGTAAAGAAATAGGTATATTGAATATGACAAGGTTATCTCTATGAAATACAGGTACATCTTACTTTTGCCAGCAGAGTGAATTAAAGTGTCTTGCTGAAAGATACAACGCGCTGCCAGGAATCGAACTCACGACCTTTCGATCTTGAGCCGAATACCTTAACCACTAAGCCACGCGCCTTCATAAAGATTAAGGCTTGTCAACAAAAAAGTACAGGGATGGTTTCATTCGTAAAAATTATGAATGAACGAAGACAAACGGACAATGACGTCGGTTGGCTGTGGGTGTACGCATAGCTCCACTCCTTGAATTCTTCTGCTTATCGCTATAAGTTTATATGTGAATGCCTAATGACTCAATTTTTTTATATTCACTTCTTTTTATATTAATGATATTGTTGTATTACGTGTGGGTTAGGAGTACTAATAAAGACGAGGAGCGGGCCACCTGAGATTCTTTTGGTTTCCTTTTCATTTGCATGTATTTACGTGTAGGTGTATTTGTTCCTCCGTGTTACACAAAAATAAATTGATTAGCGCAGGTGTACAATTTATTTTGTAAGATTATAATTTATTTATAGGTTTTCAAAATTTATACAGTTGCTTGCTTAGTATTTTCATCTATTGCTCGTTTTTACTCAATGGATTGCGGCCATGCTGGGGTACCGCAATAAAGTGTCTTAGTCGATGGTTCGGTCGTATAGTTTCCCAACACTTATGGACAAAACACACATACATACATTGAAATACAGACATACATACTGACAAACAGACAGATATATACATACATTCAAATACATACATAAATAAATACATACATACATATATACATACATACATACATACATACATCACTGGAACTGTAAAAATCTAAAATTTTCCAGAAGTTTATCATTTAAATATATATGAGCATGTCTAGATATGCAATATATGCATGTGAATATATACATAAAACAAGACATACGAATTTGCGCATATACATACATACATACATACATACATACATACATACATACATACATACATACATACATACATACATACATACATACATACATACATACATACCCTGTTGTTGATGTTGAAATTCCAATGAAGGAACCTTGGATCTCGGTTAGGAACCGACTCTTCCTCTATTGGCAAGAGATCTTGAAATAAAACTAAACAAACAAATTAAATTAAACAAGAGAACTCAGAGAGCGCAAACCTCCGCCAAAGCAACACCAGCGTCCTCTCAACAATTAGCCAGAGATAATTTTTGAAATGAAAATATCTGAAATAACTCGACTGCTCTCACAAACGAGAATATTAAACATGAAACCGACTACTCTCAAAAATTAAGTTTAAAAAATGGAAAAATAATCCAGAATTCTTGTCCGGCACTTGATCGATACCAATGGTAGTCATGGAATGTGAAGGTGGCTGTAGAAAATTTAGTAACAGTAATAAATAGTTTATCCTTATCTAATACAAGCCAAAGTTAACAAATTCACCATTCAAAATAGTTTCAAACAAGTATCAAGAAGTTATGGCTGACAATAAGTTTTTAAGAAAAGCCTCAATAAAATCGAAAAATATGCTGTGGATTTGTATCACCGGAAATATACATCACCTCTACCGCACTTCCTTTTACAATTAATATATATATATGTGTGTGTGTGTGTGTGTGTGTGTGTGTGTGTGTGTGTGTGTGTGTGTGTAGTATATTTATAATACTTGTTTCCTTTTGAGTGAACTCAGACATTTTATATTATTTATGAGTAGTGAGGTGAGAGAAAAAAAATGAGTATGTGATGTTTCTGCCACCTCCAGGGGTCTTTAGTGACTTAAATGAACTAAAATCGACTTCAAATAGTTTCGGAACTAGCTTGTCAACTCTCAATACACTCCTAATGCTAGAACAAGCATTGGTTTGTGTATAGTGAGGCACAAAACCGTGAAATTTGAGAGGTGACGGGCGAATATAATTTTCAGACGGGAGAATATAATTTTCAGAAGTTTCTAAGGTGAAGTTGTTTGTCGCATGAGTTAACGCCAGAAGCTGCCCATCGGATTCATTTGTATGTCTGTGATCTGAGGATGTTTTCTTTAAACAACTCTTGGCATCCTTGAGAAAAAGAACGAATTACAGGATCTGTCCTTCCTTCTCTGGAAAATCAATAATAATAATAATAATAATAATAATAATAATAATAATAATACCCCTTCATGGTAAATACTGGACTAAACTAAATGCAAACGAAATAGACAAAGAAAAATCCTAGCAATGGTTGAGAAGCTCAGAACTCAAAGCAGAGACAGAGGGATTTTTAATTGTAGCACAAAACCAAAGCCTCCCCACCAGAAATTACCAAAAAGATGTAATGAAAAGAAATATAACAAGTAACTGCAGAATATGTGGAATGGACAAGAAACAATAAATCATATTATCTCTGACTGCCCAGTCCTGGCTAAGAAGGAATATATTCACAGACATGACAGAGTTGGAACCTACATACACTGGAAGCTCTGCCAACATTATGGAATAACAACAGAAAAAAGATGGTATAGACACACACCAAAAAAGGTCACAGGAAACGAGAAAGCAACCATACTCTGGGATATGCCGATACACACAGATAAAGAAATTAAGGCCAACAAACTAGATATAGTTGTCAGAGATCATGAAGGAAAAAAATGCTTTCTGATTGATGTATCAATACCGGCAGATGACAACGTGTCTCTAAAAGAAATGGAGAAACTTTCAAAATACAAAGACCTGGAAATAGAGGTAACCAGAATGTGGAATCTAAAAACAGAAACAATCCCTATCATAGTAGGTGCATTAGGCATGATAAAAAAAATATTCAGACAAATACATAACAAAAACACCAGGACTTACAAACACATATAACATACAGAAAATTGCACTACTAGGCACTGCACACATCCTACGCAGAAAACTTTAACAATCAGAGCATCACAACAAATCACAGCACATACCCAAGGCACACAGAGCTGCGCTCGGTAGTGAAGTGAAAGCACGCTATAAAAATAAAACTACTGAATAATAATAATAATAATAATAGTAATAATAATAACAACAACAACAACAACAACAACAACAATAATAATAATAATAATAATAATAATAATAATAATAATAATAATAATAATAATAATAATAATAATAATAATAATAATAATAACAATAACAATAACAATAATAATAATAATAATAATAATGTAGCATGATGGCACAGAAAGAATATAAAAAGACATGACAATCTAGAGAGAGTACTCCACTGGGAGTTATGTAGAAAACTAGGATTTGACCATACTGATAAATGGTATGAATATGAACCTAGTAAAGTACTAGAAAGTAAGAAGTATAAGATGTGGGACTTTCACATACAAACTGACAGAGTAATAGAAAATAGGAGGCCCGATTTAGCAGTAGTAAACAAAGAGAATAGAAAGTGCCAGATAATTGACTTTACAGTCCCAAATGATGAAAAAAATCAGTACGAGGGGTATAGAAAAAATAGCAAAGTACCAAGACCTAGACATTGAATTACAGAGACTATGGAAAGTGCGAGTAAAATGTATCCCAGTAGCTACAGGTGTATTAGGAACTAAAGATTTGAACAGGCGAATAGAGGAGATACTTTAGTACAGCTCCAGAAAACAATGTTATTGGGGACAGCTAGGATACTTAGGAGGGTTCTTGGCATCTAAGGATACTTAGGAGGGTTCTTGGCATCTAAGAATACTTAGGAGGGTTCTTGGCATCTAAGGATACTTAAGAGGGTTCTTGGCATCTAAGGATACTTAGGAGGGTTCTTGGCATCTGGGAAGAGGGTATTTTCAAGTTAAAGGAAAGATGGAGACAAAATGGTTCATATTTGGTTGATTAAAAATGTAATGGCAAGTATTTATTGACCGTTTTCTTTCCTTTAAAAATCGGCACGAACTTTCCGGACAACCCAGTAATTAGACAGGTAGGAGATTGTATGACGATCATCTTTTGTTGAAAGCTTCATTGCAAAAATCGAAACCAGTTTGCGGGTTCGAATTACCGGAACTATATCTCTGCTTCACCGCACTTCCTTTTATGATTGAAAAAATAAGGAAAAGTAGAAAATGTTTGGAGAACATTATAAAGGAAAACTGAAAGAAGACATGTATCGCTTTCGATCATTTAAGACTTCTTCCTATTGAATAAAATGAAAAGAAAAATTGAAAAAAATTCTGATTTTAAATTTTCATAATAATCAGTTCTGGAAGTTATATAAATATATTCATAGGCGTAGGAGTGGCTGTGTAATAAGTAGCTTGTTTACCAGCCACATGGTTCCGGGTTCATTCCCACTGCGTGGCACCTTGGGCAAGTGTCTTCTACTAAAACCTTGGGCCGACCAATGCCTTGTGAGTGGATTTGGTAGACAGAAACTGAAAGAAGCCCATCGTATATATGCATATATATGTGTGTGTGTATATGTTTGTGTGTCTGTGTTTGTACCCCAAAATCGCTTGACAACCGATGCTGTTTATGTCCCCGTAACTTAGCGGTTCGGCAAAAAAGACCAATAGAATAAGTACTAAGCTTACAAAGAATAAGTCCTGGGGTCGATTTGCTCGACTGAAGGCGGTGCTCCAGCATGGCCGCAGTCAAATGACTGAAACAAGTAAAAGAGAGTAAAAAGAGTATACTGCTGTACGCATGTATATAAATTTAGTGTTGACTGTCGGAAGACTACATACTCGTGTGTGTGTGTGTGTGTGTGTGTGGTGTGTGTGTGTGCTTATATTGGTTTCTTTTTTTCTTTACAGAATGCTCCTACTTCATATCATATTAATGGCGAAGTGAGAGAGAATGATAAGGAAATTTAGGGCATTTATGTCACCCACCGAGGTCGTTAGCGTCTGAAGCATAAGCAAATTGGTGTCAACCGGTATACGGAACTGACTAGTCAAGCCTCTACACTCCTTTAATTCAGGAAATATCAATTTGTTTGT
>NW_021834665.1:12500-32500 GCF_006345805.1 Octopus sinensis
CTCCACCTCCTCCTGTGATTTTTACGCTCTCATACTCTCTGTGTGTGTGTGTGTGTGTGTGTGTGTGTGTGTGTGTGTGTGTGTGTGTGTGCGAGTGCGTGCGTGCGTGCGTGTGTGTGTACGTGTGCGTGCGTGTACGTGTGCGTGCGTGTGCGTGCGTGTGCGTGTTTGTGTAGCGCTCCTTTACTCATTGCCTGCAACCAAGATAAGTATGAGCACTCATCCTATACTTTTTATGTCAACTATGTCTCTACACTCTCTCTTTCTCTATGTGTGTGTGTGTGTTTGTCTTCTTTTTTTATACAGTGGATCTCAAAGCACACATAAACTCATTAGTAACAGCAAGCAAATATTAGATGCGATTGTTTATAGCTTATATAAGCTTTCGACATCCACAGTTTCCAAAAACAGTTATTTCATGTTTCATTGAATATTAACGATATATATATATATATATATATATATATATACTTTTATTCCTTTATTCTTTTATTTGTTTCAGTCATTCGACTGCGGCCATGCTGGAGCACCGCCTTTAGTAGAGCGAATAGACCCCCAGGACTTATTCTTTGTAAGCCTAGTACTTGTTCTATGGGTCTCATTTGCCGAACCGCTAAGTTACGGGGACGTAAACACACCAACATCGGTTGTCAAGCGATTTTGGGGGGGGGCAAACACAGACACACACGCATACATACATATATATATATACGATGAGCTTCTTTCAGTTTCCGTCTACCAAATTCACTCACAAGGCTTTGGTCGGCCCCAGGTTATAGTAGAAGACATATGCCCAAGGTGCCACGCAATGGGACTGAACCCGGAACCATGTGGCTGGTAAGCAAGCTACTTACCACACAGCCACTCCTATATTTGGTGGTAACTCAAACCTGAAACGTGTTGTTTTGTCTACCTCGAATAAAAGAATAATTTTGATTAAACATTTCTCTTTTGGTATTTGCTTTGATTAAATAATACGGGACATGTAACGGTACCACAAAGACTGATTGCTCCCAGATCACCTTTTCAATGAATATTAATAGGTGCAGTAGTCTCTTTCCAAAGCTATTCATGATGTGAATGAAAAATATTTGTAGTGTTGCACCCATTTTCTCATCCTTATTGTTATTTTTGCAATTTGCACTATATACAAAAGGAAATAGGTCATAAAGAGGCGGTTTATGCTAACTAAATAATTATACGAGCATGTATACGTTCAAAATTTAAATTTGAAAGGAGCGGAGCGAACGAGCGCAAGAAAAACAGAGAATATTCATAGGGATAGGAATAAATATAGGTGAAATATTTGCCGACAGCATTTTAATGTGGTGGGAGTAAGAAAAATGTAGACGTGTCGAATGTTCGTGTGTGTGTGTATGTGTGTGTGTGTGTGTGTGTGTGTGTGTGTGTGTGTGTGTGTGTGTGTGTGTGTGTGTGTGTGTGTGTGTGTGCGCGTGCATGTGTGTGAGAGAGATGTAAAGTAACTGTTGATCAGAGATGACAAAGGCTACTAGTGATGAACGTCACCGGATCTTTTCGGTTTCAACGGCAGTTTTTTCTAGCTGTGTCATATGAAATTGTCACCCATAATTATGACCCTAGTATCGATCTATTGCATTTCAATCTGTTTTAGGGTTAGGGTTAGGGTTAGGGTTAGGGTTGGGTTAGGGTTAGGGGTGGGGGGAAGGGTATCTTTTTTTTCTGCACAAATGTAAATAAATCCAATCTGTTTCTTAAACGAGGGACATATTCATACGGCACAGAATGTTTTCACCTCAATAGACGGTCATTGATTGGTTGAAATTGCAGAAATTGAAGAAAAATAAACAACAAATATCTTACAAACTATAGAATTTTCTCAATAAAGCCCAGAGTAAAAGATGTTTTATAAACACATTCTACCAGTATACAAAGTTTAAAATCTTTTAGTTACCTAGAAATCATATTTAAAACTGCCGTTCAAACCGAAAAGATCCACGTTACCTCTTCCATGGATGTCACCGTCTGAAATCATGAAAAAACTTCATAAGTCATGCTCAGTCCCTAACGTCTCAGGAAGGTACCAGACTCTCTAGCACTGGATGGAAAAGCTTGAGAACGACCCGCTTCTAAGAGATATAGGTATCTCCCCAACTGAAGACCTCTCTGCTGGCTCTGAAAAACCATGGATTCAGTGGAAGTCACTCAAAGACCTGAGAATGAGAATGAGACGATCAAAAGTTGGTTTGGTCAGATGGGGCTACAAGACAGGTCCAATAACCTGTGAGTGTCGAGAAGCAGACCATGCTATGGAGTACGGCCATGTTTGTCCTCTAATGCCCAACCCTTATTCAAACAGTGACACTCAGCAATAATCTAGCCGGTCTGCGATCAAGAGCGTTTCCAATGTGACCCTCACGACTTTTATTCAGACAATGAATTGCAGTAATGATCAGACAAACCTACGATCAAAGACGTTCCAGATAAGACCATCACTGTTTTTTTGTGAATCCAGAAATGACCAAGCAGATCTTTGAACAAAGGCGTTCCAGATATGACAAACACGACTTTTATTCAAAAAGTGAATGTCAGCAATAACCAGGCAGGCCTACAATCAAAAACCTAGACATGAACATCACGACCTATATTCAAACAGTGAATCACTGCACAGGTTCTAGATGTGGCCACCACGACTTTTATTCAGTGATCACAGAAATAATCAAGCGATGCTTTGATCAAAGGCCTGGTTGTGAATCGAACTCCTTAAAAATTCGACCTCACAGCGCATACTCCGTCTACACACACACACGTGTGTGTGTGTGTCGGAAACGAAAAGACAGCCACTCTTTCCTTAAACCAGTGAAAAACAAGAGCGGTTTAATACTAAAATGGTTATCATTTGTTTATCAAACACGAGTAACTTACAGTCACATTTAATAAAACACACAAGGTGGACGACAACGACGATGATGACCTTAGCAAAAAGTGTTTGTGGTTTTGCTTATATTGTGTAAAAAATATGCCTAATTAATTTTTCAAAAAAAAGAGAGAAAAGAGGAAACTCATCAACTTTATTAGCTATGAATAAAATATATTTCAGCAACTAATTATATTGAAAATGACTTTATTGTAGTTGTTTTAAGTAATTTTATTTAACATTGCCACAAACATAGGTTTTTACAATGACTGGAAGGAACACGAGTAACGACAGACGTACATGCACATACATATATATTTGCATATATATTTGCATACGAACATATAGAAAGGAACTCCTAGAATGACAAGAAAATATACACATACACACGTTTCTCAGTCTGCCTTCTCTCTCTCTCTCTCTCTCTCTCTCTCTCTCTCTCTCTCTCTCTCTCTCTCATTCTCTCTTTCTCACTCGCTCTCTTTCTCCCTCTCCCTCTATGTGTGTATATATATATATATGTAAATATAATATGTGACTATGTGACAATTATTCGGTAGCCATATAATGTGTGACAGTTATTCGGTAGCCATGTATATGTGTGCGTGTATCTATATGCATGCCTGTATATGTAAGTATGCTTGTATGTGTGTGTGTGTGTGTGCAAGCGTGCGTACGTATGTGTGAGTGAGAGAGAGAGAGAGAGGGAGAGAGAAAGAGAGCGTATGTTTGTGTGTGTATGTGTGTGCCTGGGAAGAAAAATCATTGTACACATGTGCACAATACATGTAAACTAACACACACATACCCACAGACATACGCTTAAACGCATTGCGTAGTCACGAGGGCGCAGACATACTATCACACGCGCGCGAGCACACACACACACCAATTACGCTCTATAGTTATGGTAAAGAATTGCAAATTCATTGACACAGTAACATTATTACGTCGATTTAATTACCTCAAAAAGGGTGTGGACTGGTCTTGCTAGTATTATTATTATGAAGGCGACGAGCTGGCTGAATCGTTAGCACGCCGAGGGAAATGCTTAGCGGCATTTCGTCCATCTTTATGTTCTGAGTTCAAATTCCGCTGAGGTCGACTTAGCTTTTCATCCTTTCGGGATCAATCAAATAAGTACCAGATGTGACTGACTAGCTCCCTCACCACAAATTTCAGGCCTTCTGTCTATAGTACAAAGGATCATTATTACCTCCGTCTTCGCTAAGGCGGAGGTATTGTTTTCAGTCGTGTTTGTTTGTTTGTCCGTGGACAAGATATCTCAAGAACCAATGGATGGATTTGGATGAAACTTTCAGGGATGTGTGTGTATACCAGTTACATGCTGGGGTCGATGTAATCGACTTAATTCCTTCGTCTATCCTTGTTTGTCCCTTCTATGTTTAGCCCCTTGTGGGCAATGAAGAAATAAGAATCGTTAGCACACCGGACAAAAGGCTTAGCGGCATTTCGTATGTTTCTACGTTCTGGATTCAAATTCTCCCGAGATCGACTTTGCCTTTGTCCTTTGGGAGGCAATAAATTAAGTACCAGTGAAACACTGGGGTTGATGTAATCGACTAGTCCCCGCGTCACAAATCTGAGGCCTTGTGCCTCCAATAGAAAGGATTATTATTATTTATTAAGGCTGCGAGCTGGCAGAATCTTTAGCACGCTGGGCAAAATGTTGAGTGGTATTTCATCTGCCGTTACGTTCTGAGTTCAAATTCCGCCGAGGTCGACTTTGCCTTTCATCCTTTTGGGGTCGATAAGATGAGTACCAGTTACGCACTGGGATCGATATAATCAACTTAATCCGTCTGTCTGCCCTTGTTTGTGGGTAGTAAAGAAATAGGTATTTCGTATATTTCTACGTTCTGCGTTCAAATTCTCCCGAGATCGACTTTGCCTTTTATGCTTTCGGGGTCGATAAGATGAGTACCAGCTGAACATGGGGGTTGATGTAATCGTCTAGTCCTTTCTAACTAAATCATTACAGCAGTTGTTGTTATTCTCGTCATCTCCTACCACAGTATTATTATTTCAACAATGCTTTCCCATTTTCTGAAAGCAAATGAATTTATCATATACGCATACATACATTTCTGCTCTATTAAAAGCCAGTTTTTCCCTCCATGTTTTCTCCTTCGTGGATTTTACAATCGGATTTTAATTTAATAACAAACGTCACATAAGGCCATTCGTGTTTCAATGATGTCGCCTCTGGTATAGGATGGCAGGGATGGGGGTGAGGGTCGGCGCTGGAATTATATCTCCATATTATCTGTTTAGTGCTTTAATCGATCGAATTTCCATGTATTCCGTAGTTTTTTTTTCTTTTTTTATTCCGATCGATCGATTAATCGATTAATCTATTGATCGATCGATCATCATATCTCCGTTTGTCTATTTATCTATGCTCTCTATCTTTTTCTATCGAGATAGATAGATAGATAGATAGATAGATAGATAGATAGATAGATAGATAGATAGATAGATAGATAGATAGATAGATAGATAGATAGATAGATAGACATACATATACGTGTGTCTTGTCTGTCTGTCTAACCTATCTATCAATCTGTTTGTCTATCTATCGATCCATCTTTCCATAAATTTGTCAATGTCTGCCTGCCTCTCTCTCTCTCTCTCTCTCTCTCTCTCTCTCTATTTCTACCTACCTGTCTATCTGTTGGTGTCTTCTATCCATCTTTGTCAATCTGTCTCAATCTATTTATCGCTGTCAATCTTTCTGCCTGCCAATCTATATCTATCTATTCCTCAATCTATATGTATCAACACATCTGTCTATCTGTGTCTTTATCTATCTATCTATCTATCTATCTATCTATCTATCTATCTATCTATCTATCTATCTATCAAACCTATCTATCTATCTATATATCTATCTATCTATCTATCTATCTATCTATCTATCTATCTTTCTTTCTATCTATCTATCAATCTTTTTACCCTTAATAAGCTTTTCTCTCGTTCCGCTACTCTGTCCTTCTTTCATTGGTGTATTTAAATATATAACAAGTTGTTTTATCGTTAGTCACAAACCATGTAATCATTGTAAATAAACCATAAAACTCATCTCGTAAAACGTAACGAATGTAAAACAGATCTATTTTGACATGCATCGCTTGTAATATGTTTGCATTAACGTATGTCTGTATGTATGTAGGTAGGTAGTTAGGTAGGTAGGTAGGTAGGTAGGTAGGTAGGTAGGTAGGTAAGTAGGTAGGTAGTTATGCACGTATATAGGTTGGTATTTATACATGCATGCTTACAAACAAGTATGTTTATATAATCTTTTCTACTCTAGGCACAAAGCCCGAAATTTTGGTGGGAGGAGGCTAGTTAATTAGATCGACCCAGTACGCAACTGGTACTTAATTTATCGACTCCGAAAGGATGAAAGGCAAAGTCGACCTCGGCGGAAGCCATATACCCACAGGCATATGGCATAGTGGTTAAGAGCACAGGCTACTAACCCCAAGATTCCGAGTTCAATTCCAGGCAGTGATCTGAATAATAATAATAATAATAATAATAATAATAATAATATAATAATAATAATATAATAATAATAATAATAATAATAATAATAAAATGGCGGTGCATCAGCATGGCCACAGCTCTGAGCTGAAACTAGAGAGAAAAAAATATGAATATATAAAATATAAATTACAGGTGTGCAAACATATACGTTTGTGTGTGTGTGTGTGTGTGTGTGTGTACAAAGATACATTTGCACATGTATGTGTATATATGTGTATAAAGATTATATCTATTTAAGTATGAATACGCACGCACACACATACTATATGCAATCTATATAATCTACATAAACACATACACATACAGACATATCTATCAATCTGTCCACCTAAGGTCGTTGCTTATAGTTGTTACTGCCATTGTCAAGTCAGACTTCATCCAGCAGTCAGTTCTATCAACACAAGAAACAAGCAAAACTAAAAAAAAACGTCTCTCAGATCCATTCTTTTAATAGTACGACGTCATAATCACATGGAATGTGATGTAACCGTCATCATTTCTTAAGATTTAATACTCCACACAGTATTTTATTGTCGGTTGTTAAGTTTCATGTAAAATACAAACGTTTGTTAGCTTTCTGTCCTTCTATGTTGCAGGCAGAATCGTTAGTACACCGGGCAAAATGCTGAGCGGTATTTTCGTCTGTCGCTATACGTTCTGAGTTCAAATTCCGCCGAGGTCGACTTTATCTCCCATTGTTTTGGGGTGGATAAATTTAAGTACCAGTGAAACACTGGGATCGATGTATTTGACTAGTCCCCTCCCTGAAAATTTCAGGCCTTGTGCTTTTAGTAGAAATTATTGCAGCCCCTATTTGTTCTATGTACTTCTCAAGATTTTTACCCACTGTTCCCAGGGCTCCGACAATTATTGGTACTACTATCACCTTTTTCAGTGACCACAACTGCTTAACCTCCCAAGCTAACTATCTATCGACTTTCCTTTCTTCCTTATCGCATACCTTGTTGTCAGCTGGGCATGTTATATCTATGATCCAGCATAGCTTTCTTTCTTTCTTAATTAACACTATGTCTGGTTTCCTATTCTCTATCTCATGGTTGGGATCTTTTCTTTTTGAAAGCCAGATTTTTCAGATTTTTCTAGTTAACTAAATAATTTGAAACTTCGTATATTGGTAGAATGTGTCAAAAGAAAACAATAATTTCAACTAGTTTTTTTGACAAAAATGTATTTTATAAGTTTAAACGTAGTTTAAATCTGCGAATTTTAACCAATCGTATTGTCTGTTTTCATTTGAAATTATTAGCTGCATAGTGTTAATGTGACATAGATAGCTATTTTGTGAGTGGGTAAGCAGTAAGCAAACAGCTGTGGTAGATGTGGTTATCATGACAGTGTTGGTAGTGGTGACAGTGGATGTGTATGATGGCAGCAATTATAGTGTTGGTGTTTTTGTAGAGGTGGTGGTGGTGGTAGCGGCGGCGGCAGTGGAAGATGATGATAATGATGATGATAGTAGTAGTAGCATTGATTATGTTAGGATGTCTCATGGATGGTAGTGTTGGTGTGTGTGTGTGTGTATGTATGGATCAAAACAGTTTGATTCAAAATCTGTGGTACTTATATATTCATACATATACATATACATGTAGATGTATATAACATATATATATATTGTATGTAAACATCTTTTATATATATATAATGTATGCATCTATAATACACACACATTATAAATATATACACATATATGCATATGTATTAGAATATGTGTGTATAGGTGTATATATATATATATATATATATATATATATATAATATGCATGTTTGTATACATGTGTGTGTAGCTATTTAGGATCTACACAAATTTTATATATACTCCACGAAGTTTACGATAAGCGGAGATGTTTACATTTTAGCTATTTACATGTTTACGTTAACTACGTCACAAAATAGCTGTTTACGTCACAGTAACAATATTTTGAGAAGCAGTAAATAATATGAGGCCGAAAGAAAGAATATCATTGGTTATAATTCGAATTTTTAAACAACGTTAAACTTAGAAATTACAATTCCGTTTTCATTTTGGTTTACAATTATGTTTTCTTTTGACACATTCTACCAGTATACGAAATTTCAAATTGTTTAGTTAACTAGGAAAATCTGGCTTTCAAAAAGAAAAGATCCCATGGTTGCACTGAATCATAAAATCCCATAGGATCTTTGCATTCTCATTTTCGATGATGCCTTCGAGTTTATGTTCGTACCATTTTCTTGCTCTGTCAGGTCCATATTTGTTGCAAAGTGTCCACTGGACAAGCTTTGCTATATTGTCATGACGTCTCCTATATTCTTTCTGGGCTAGTGACGTACATTGACAGGTAATATGCCATACGGTTTCACTATTTTGTCCACAAATTCTGCATTTATCACTTTCTGATGTGCTGTCTAGTCTGTAGTTGATGTAATTGGTTCTTAATGCTTGCTCTTGGGCAGCACAGATTACAACCTCTAATTCCAGTTTTAAATCAATTTTAGTCATTCATAGCCATCTTTTTTCTCTATCAGTCTTATCTTCAACATTTCTATGAAATTGTCCATGCATCTTTTTTATCCACCTATTTTCAGTTTCATTCATTTTCAAGTCCTTGTACAGTGCTTTGACTTTGCAATCTTCCATCCTACACAAGTCCGATCGTCTTGCTTCCAATAATAGCAGTAAGCCTGTGGCATTTTTTACATACCATGCTATGTTGTTTTCTTCTGCTTTAAAGCTGTGTCCGCAACCCATCACTCTTCTTCGCCCTCTTTTACTTGGTACATACAATCTGTCTGTGTCACTTGTTGGGTGGGGTAACATTTAATAATACCTTTTCATTATAAACGGAAATAATAATAATGATGGTAATAATAGTGATAATAATAATAATGATAATAATAATAATAATTTCGCCAAAACTCATGACGGATCAGATGAAATATTAACAATGACAAATAGTAAAAAAAACTGAAAATAATATCAGTGATGATGATAATAATAATAATAATAATAATAATAATAATAATAATAATAATAATAATAATAATAATAATGAAAGGAAGCGGTTGGAATCTCTATGCTCTGACTGATGATACATCTAGTGATGGTGTCACAATAAAAACACTGGTGATTGCGCAACCTGATAATCGCTACCTCATATGAGTGACAATGAAAAACAAAATATTTTGAATAACGACGGTAATGAAACTGAAGCCCTTGATGATGACACAGTGTTGTACCCGGCAGGCTCAGAGATATTGTGGCGACTCCAGCCTGTCGTTATCCAGCAAGAGACCAGCACACATGGCGTAGATTGAACAAACAAGTTAATGCTGTGGTCATGGAGTGTTACTACCTGAGCAACGCCGTAGACGAAAATGGTGTTCATCTTAAGGGATATCGACAACGTATGTATGATCAATGGAGAGAAAGGATTTTTTCAACTCACGGAGCAGAGATTATGTGATTAAGCTAGAGCAATAAGAAAAAATCGTTGGTTCACAGAAGTAGAGTTCGAAGCTATCAAAAGACGGTTACTGAAAAACAGCAGCAGAGGAAACGATGAAAATACAGTTCCTACTGATAAAAGTAATATCATAGCAGAAAACAGGGGTGAAATCTCTAATAAACCACAGGAAAGGAACAGTGATAGCTTGCTCGATGAAAGACATAGATGGTTTGGAAGAAGACAATAAAACTAATGGTGACATGACAGATAGGCAAAAGGCAATCTACGACAGAATAAAGGCAAGACTACAGGACAACGATAGCGACATTATTTGCAACCTTAAAAAGATTGATCGGTGGAAATTGAACCAAGAAACAAAAAATGTCAATGAAATTGCCTTCGAAAGCTCTAAGTCTGTGTGTGTGTGTGAGAGAGAGAGGAGAGAGAGAGAGAGAGAGAGAGAGAGATAGAGAGAGTGAGTATGTGTTTTGTAGCATGGAAGACTCATTTTTATAAAAAGAAATACTTTGAAAATAACCGTACATCTCCTACGATGCTAGTTAAGAAGCTTTTGCAAATCTATTTCAAAAGGAAGTTACACTTGTATCTCAACAGACTTGATTGGCGACCAAGATGAAAAAGAGGAAAACTCTACTCTTGAATACGCTGCCGCGGCTTTGATGTGTCTCATTCATTTGCTGAAATTACTAAATGAATGAAAGGAATACATTGTCTGGAATGTCGAATGAAAGAACGCCTTTTTTTACTCTTTCCTCGGAAGTCTCCAACGACTAACACAGAAATAGTCAAAATTTTTTTAATTTGGATTTGCTTAATCTTTGTGTGTGGGAGTAACTGTACTGACCTTATAATATATCCGTTTATGATATACCAAAGCGTCGCCAAGCCTTCAACTGGCTCAATGCACAACTCTGGTTAAGATCTGAGATCCGACGCACCACCAAAGTACGGATCTACCAAGCACTAGTGCGAACAATTCTCCTTTACGGCAGCGAGTCTTGGCCGATGAGGGTGGAAGATATTAAGCGACTAGAATCCTTCGATCACCTCTGTCTACGGCCGCATCCTTCGTGTCCGATGACGACACTTTGTCTCCAACAATTCGGTGCGACACCAGTGCAGAATCACCTCCCTCCGACAAGTCATCCTAACGAGACGTCTGAGTTGGCTGGGTCATGCCCTCCGTCGTCAACCAGGAAAATTCATCTACGAAGCAATTGCCCCAGTTCCCCTTCAGGGTTGGCGATAGCGATGTGGTGGACAACGAAAAACATGGCTGATGACAGTCAAGGCTGATCTGGAACCTAACCATGCCTACGGCGTTCGCCGCTGGAATAGGGATTGGTTGGATATCACGCGGTCGTTAGCCTCAAATCGCCAGGCCTGGTCGGCGTTTGTGAGAGATGCAGCATTGAGGATGAATGAAGCCAGCTCAACCCATCCCGGGTGAATGCTGTCTCAAGACGAGAAGAATATACCAAAGCGTCGACTTTTTCCACGTAGTGGCTGGATCTGACCTGCTGCAAAGGGCCTATCCGTGGGTCTAGAGAGAGAAGGAAGAACACATGAATATCAGACGAGTGCTGCTCCTCCCTTTCCCTCAGAAAGAGAAACACACACACACACACACATAGTCAGTTCCTTTGACGTCAGAGAAAACCTGCCCCGACCCTGGAGGCCTCAAACCAATATTTGTTCGTTTTGCAAAATTTCTGATGGTGGCCTTACCGTTCCAAATAGAAAGCAAACAGAGTGAAGTCTATTTGCTGATGTGCCGTGGTGTAGCTCATGTGAAAGAGAACTAAATTCCGTATTAAAAGCACCTCTAGTAATATAACCATTATTGGTGACATACACTTCATGTTCGTGTTTTGTTGATAGGCCAGATTTGTTTATATGTTGCAGCACATGAGCAAATAGACAAATAAACATCACTGTATTTGTATACACAAGGTCACAGACCAGCGATTCACATCGTTTCGAGATAATTGCAATACATGGTATTGATAAGCCATAATAATAGCGAAATGTGGGACATCTACCATTCTCAGCATCCGAGGTGAGCTGTCTCGTGTGGTCAGTGATTTTCGGTGTTTTTTAACACTGGGCGTCGTGTAGAGAGCCTTCCCTGGATGCTATCCCGCAGCATGTTTTGCATATAAACAAAACATATACAGGAGTGGCTGTATCGTAAGAAGCTTGCTTCCCAACCACATGGTTTCGAGTTCAGTCCCACTGCGTGGCACCGTGGGCAAGTGTCTTCTACTATAACCTCGGGCCGACCAAAGCCTTGTGAGTGGATTTGGTAGACGGAAACTGAAAGAAACCCGTCGTATATATATATATATATATATATATATATATAATATATATATATATATATATATATATATATTATATATATATATATTTAAGTATATGTTTGTGTGTCTGTGTTTGCACCCCCCACCCCCCAACATCGCTTGACAACCGCTGTTCGTGTTTACGTCCCTGTAATCTAGCGGTTCGGCAAAAAAGAGACCGATAGGATAAGTACTTGGCTTACAAAGAATAAGCTCTGGGGTCGATTTTCTTTGACTAAAGGCAGTGCTCCAGCATAGCCGCAGTCAAATGACTGAAACAAATGAAAGAATAAAAGAATTGCTTATTTGCAAGCAATAATATTTGCATTACTAGAGGTGCTTTTGATTGATGATGGTTGCTATTGCCAACAAGCGTAAGCTCAATCATTTGCTTTGAATAAAGAATATACTAGGGGATTTTAAGGATATCGCGAAGGGCTTGCTTCGAGGCCCAACCTTCTGAATTCTTTTACAGGGCCTAGAAAAACTGAAGGGCCGCAGCAATAAGTATGTGAATTTGAGAGGGGAATATGTCGAAAACAATCATAATTTACTGATCCTCCTTTTATTCTCAGGAACTTTTCTGCGCCCCATCACATATTCTTCGGCTCACGACCCCTCTAACCGTTCTTGTTTTGTTCCTACGGTTTGCGAAATCTTTTTGTTGGCTAGGAATTACAAATAGAACTGTATAGTTATGATGCTTTCATTCTTTATATAATCTAATTTCTTTAGTAAATTCCTGTGTCCTATATTTTCCAAACTCTTCATTCATGAGAAGAGGTTTTCAAATTCTTACCAAACTTTTAAATTGCAAAGGCTTCTGCGTTTCCTTAACAGTCATTGTTACAATATTCAATTAACGATATCTATGTCTTCATTTTATATTATTTTTTTATTATTTTTTGGAATTCCAATATTCATTATCAGTATCAGATATACTCTGTTCTGTTCAGTTATTAATCCATGTATATAAATACACATATATGCATACATATGTATATACACACAGACAAGCAAACAGACAAACAAGCAGATTGACAGACAAGCAGACGGATAGACGGATATGGATAGATATGTATGTGCAAGCATGCAGGTATGAATATATTCATACATACACACGTACATACATACATACATACATGCAGATAAACATTCATACAGACGTATCTACATACATATGCATACATACGTACATATAATATATGCATACACATATATGCATGCGTGCACACATTCATACAGACAGGAATACACACATACATACCTACAACAATACATACATGCAGACAAACATTCATACAGAGGTACCTACATACATATGCATGCGTACAAACATACATACGTACATATACATATATGTATACACATATACATACGTATACATACGTGCATATATTCATACATACATCCGTGTATGCATACATACATACATGCATGCATACATACATACACACACACATACATATGCATACGTACAAGCATACATACGTACGTATATATATATGTATACACATACATGCATACGTGCATGCATTCATACATACAGCTATATATGCATACATATATACATATATGAATATACATATACATACATGCATGCATACACACATACACACACACATACATATGCAAACGCACAAGCATACATACGTACATACATACATGTATACACATACATGCATACATTCATACATTACATATATGAATGTACACATACGTACATGCATACATACATACACACACATACATACTTACTTATATACATACATATACGCATGCTCTCTATTTCCCTGACCCTCTTTTGTTTTTGTACGTGTATGGCAATGACTGCATACGTGTGTACATCTATCTATTTATACATACACACACAACACACACACACACGTACACACAATACACACACACACAATGCACACACACACACACACATATATATATATAGACACACAGACATTAAATATGTGTGTATGTGTGTGTATTTATATATTTATATAACAACACACACACACACATACACACACACAGATATTACGCACTCACCCACTGAGGCATACACTCATACATACACACATGCATATATCAGCTTTTCTACCTCTCTCTCTCTCTCTCTCCTCTCTCTCTCTCTCTCTCTCTGCTTAATTTTCGTCCTTTCCATCTGTCTATCTACCTCTGCATCTCTATCTGTCATCTATATGTCTCCCTGTCTATTTATCTTTCTGCCTATCTGTCACTCATGTCCTTCTCTCTGTCTATTTGTCTATCCCTCGGTCTGTCTGTCTGTCTGTCTTTCTTTTATTTGTTTCAGTCATTTGACTGCGGCCATGCTGGAGCACTGCCTTTAGTCGAAGAAATCGACCCCAGGACTTAATTCTTTGTAAGCCTGGTACTTATTCTATAGGTGTCTTTTTGCCGAACCGCTGAGTTATGGGGACGTAAACACAAACATCGGTTGTCAAGCGATGGTGGAGGGACAAATACAGACACACAAACATATGTATATATATATATATATATATATATTATATATATTATATATATATATAATATATATATGTGTGTGTGTGTGTGTGTGGTGTGTATATATATATTATATATATATATATTATATATATATTATATATATATATATATATATATAATATATATATATATACGACAGGCTTCTTTCAGTTTCTGTTACCAAATCCACTCACAAGGCTTTGATCGGCCCGAGGCTATTGCAGAAGACACTTGCCCAAGATGCTACGCAGTGGGACGGAACACGGAACTATGTGGTTGGTAAGCAAGCTACTTACTACACAACCACTGCTGCGCCTAATATATTTATCTATTTCATATCTATGACCAAAAGCGTTCCAGCCATGAACAACCCCTATGTAATTTTTCTTCATGATCTAAAGCACATTATCCAACATATTTGCTCTTATTTAAGACGACTGCGACACTTGAGGAAGAATTGGCTGCTTTTTCCAGCAAATCAACAGAACACACAAAAGCATCCAGTACGGTTTGAAGCAATCATGTTTTGTCAACACTTGCGCAAAAGTGAGAGTTTCGGTTTCAAGTGTCTTTGTTTCCGTATCGTAGATACTGGTACGTTACGAGTTTAATCTACGAGAGCTATTACGTAACGAGAGCTGCTCCAGTTAGTGTTTGCATCATTAGCTTGAACGCGAGAAGGCCCAATTAAAATGAATCTAAACATCGCAATAACGAAAGCTTGAAAGACCGAATTATTCATGGGTAACGGTAGCGGGGGCGGCGGTGGAGATAATAACATTGAGAAGCTACAACTTTTATAAGCCTATAAGATATTATAAGATATTAAAACGGTTAACATGATCAAACAATATACTGTATACAATCATTCAAAAATAGAGCTCTTAGAAAACAAAAACAAAAAAAAAATTAATGAGCTGGGCAACATCCATACTTCAGAAATACAGTTTGGATTGGTAACATTCTAATGGCAGAAATTTGGGTGGGAAATAATGTCTTAGAGTTAGGAAACTCCTGTCCTATTTATGGTTACAGTGACTTATAGATATTAATGTGTAATAGTTACATTCAGACTGATACCGCAACAAGTTGCTACATAATATGACTGCAATAGATACATTGAGCGATTTGGCGGGAAATGAACTCGATTCGTGTTCGTTGTATGAATACATCTTTACTTAGATACTTGAATCTTTTCGGTTTAAACGGCAGTTTTTAACATAATTTCTAGGTTACTAGAAAATTTAAAACTTCGTATACTGGTAGAATGTGTTTATAAAACATATTTTTCTCTTGGCTTTATTGAGAAAATTCTATAGTTTGTAAGATATTTGTTGTTGTTTTTTTCTTCAATTTCTGCAATTTCAACCAATCACTGACGTCTATTGAGGTAAAACATTCTGTGCCGTATGAATATGTCCCTCGTTTAAGAAACAGATTGGGTTTATTTACATTTGTGAAGAAAAAAAGATACCCTTCCCCCACCCCTAACCCTAACTAACCCTAACCCTAAAACAGGTTGAAATGCAATAGATCGATACTAGGGTCATAATTATGGATGACAATTTCATATGACACCGCTAGAAAAAAACTGCCGTTCAAACCGAAAAGATCCTCATTTCGTCCAGTATTGGGGCCAGGCCATCTCTAATTATTTTCCATCGGCAGGATTTACAAGAGTTACTCAAGCGCTGAGAATTTCGTTTATGGCACTTGGATAGGCGTTATGCACGAAACTCTCAGCCCTTGAGTCATTTGGCAACTTCTACCGATTTAAATATATATACTCATGCACAGATTTCTATTCATTTTGTTATGTATTTCCACCTATCTGTCACTCAGTCCCCTTCTCTGTCTATTTTGTCTATCTCTCAGTCTGTCTGTCTTTCTTTTATTTCTTTTATGTGTTTCAGTCATTTGACTGCGGCCATGCTGAGGCACTGCCTTTGGTCGAAGAAATCTACCCCAGGACTTAATTCTTTTTAAGCCTAGTACTTATTCTATCGATGGAAAATAATTAGATAAGTAGAGAGGGACTGAGTGACAGATAGGTAGAAAGATATGTATTTTTTTAGATGTGTATACATATATGTATATATACAAAGTGTGAGGGCGCGTGGCCTAGCGGTTAGGGTGCTACGATCGCTGGATCGTGGTTTCATTTCCTGGAGCGAGTGGTATTATGTTCCTGAGCAAAGCACTTCATCTCATGTTGCTCTGCGATCACCTTGATACCTGATATGTGGTACACCGTGTCCCTGTACAGACAAAGGAGGGAGTAGGCTAATGTACAAAACTTACATTTGATCACTATAAACAAATCATTTGTCCAGGTTGTTCAACAAGAAATTGCAGTAAAACCGTATTTCTCGGACTACGAGAGACTAACATCATCATATATACAGAATATACACCGCCAATAGTTGTTGACAAACAACGGCACTAATTTTATTCTGCTGAATACACGTCATTGATTCGTTGAAATTACCGAAGTACGACAACTTTAACACGAAATAACTTCGTAAATATAAACTTTTCTCAAAAACACTAAGAATAAAAGATGTTTTATATGACACATTCTACCAGTGTCTGAAGATTGAAAGTGTTTAGTTACAAAAGATTAATTTCTCGATCTACCGTTCAAAGGGAAAAGATCCTTCCATTATAATGAATACCAATATAGCGATTTTTTTTTCAATTCTCCCGCCACGATGGTATTTAAACAACAATGCTAAGTGAGTCTTGTAATAAAAAATAAAATCTTTACAGCGAATATTTTCAGTTCAATGAAACGCAACTAAACCTGTGGCTGCCAAAATCCCTTGCATCAGCGAAAAGCAATTTTTTTAAAGATAACACATCCTGTAAACTCAAACATAAGCGCAGGTGTAGCTGTGCGGTAAGTAGCTTGCTTACTAACCACATGGTTCCGGGTTCAGTCTCACTTTGGGCAAGTGTCTTCTACTATAACTCAGGCTGACCAAAGCTTTGTGAGTGGATTTGGTAGACGGAAACTGAAAGAAGCTCGTCGTATATATATATATATATATATATATATATATATATATATATATATATATATATATATATATATAATATATATATATATATATGTATATATATATGTATGTATGTATGTGTATATGTTTGTGTGTCTGTGTTTGTCCATCCACCAACATCGCTTGACAACTGATGCTAGTGTATTTACGTCCCCGTAACTAAGCAGTTCGGCAAAAGAGACTGAAACAATAAGTACTAGGCTTACAAAGAATAAGCCCTGAGTTCTATTTGCTCGACTAAAGGCTGTGCTCTAGCACGGCTGCAGTCAAATGACTGAAACAAGATAAAACAAGAATATAGAAGATATAGAACAGAGAACGAACGGGTTGTTCAATAAGGAGAGACGCATACGATGTTTTTGTTACGTAAAAAAGCTGCAATATAGAATTTTAATGCGGTTTGTGACCCTGTAGTCTTCTTTAATAGCCTTCAATATCAGGTAAACCTTGTTTTGAAAATAACTACGAAGCTTCGTCAAAGTTTCCAAATGTTATATTTACCTGCCTTGCTGAGTTTACAGATGTACACCTACTAAATTATTATTGGTTTCAAATGTTGGCACTAGGTCAGTAATTTTCGGAGGTGGCATAAAGTAGATTACATTGACTCCAATGCTCAACTGGTACTTATTTTACCGATCTCGAATGGATGAAAGGTAGTCAACCCTCGGCAGAGTTTGAACTCAGAACGTAAAGACAGATGAACCGCTGCTGGACAGTTTGCCAGCATGCTAACGATTATGCCAGCTTGCCGCCTTAATATAATAAATTAATATTGTGGAAATCGTACAAGACATATGAATCTCAGCATATAATAAATATTCGTTGATTGACACTACTAATAAAGGCATAGAATGGGAGAGAAACATAAGTCAGATATTAGACTACCATACGGTGAGGTGGGGAAGCTCTTTACAAAGACCTTTAATTTGAATTAGCTTCAATTTGAATTAGCTCGCCCTTAGATAACTTCCGCTCCAGAAGGTTCTAGAATCCGTTTTGGCGGGAAAACTTGCACATTTCCTATGATGTTGTCGCCTCAGCCATAACTAGATCAGTTAGGACTGATTGGTCAAATCATATTTGAGTAGACGTTATTACCTTTTATGGCGACTCTTTTCCTTTTTATGGAAATATGTCAGGCCGTGATTCGAGAGAGGGAAAATCTGAGAACTTTGGTTCTCAGCCAACTTCTTGCTGCAGCTTTTATAAATAAGAAAATATACCGCAATGTAATTCTACAAGAATATATTTTCTTACCTTTGCTTGTGCTAAATGCTTTTACTGCGTCTTAATTTTTGAAGTTAATAACTTTGAAATCCTGTAGGTAGAGTCTTTTACTACTACAGGTATGACAAGGCCTGAAATTTTGGGAGGGTGTGTTACTGGATTACATCGTTCACAGTGCCTTAACTAGTCATAATTTTATCGACTCTGTAAAGGCAAAATCGACCTCTGCGAATTTGAACTCATAACGTAAAGCCGGAAGAAATACCTATTTCTTTACTACCCACAAGGGGTTAAACATAGAGTGGACAAACAAGGACAGACAAATGGATTAAGTCGATTACATCGACCCCAGTGCGTAACTGGTACTTAATTTATCGACCCCAAAAGGATGAAAGGTAAAATCGACTCGGCGGAATTTGAACTCAGAACGTAACGGCAGACGAAATACGGCTACGCATTTCGCCCGGCGTGCTACCGATTCTGCCAGTTCGCCTCATAATAAATAATTATTTCTACAATATGTGCAGGCTAGCAATTTTGATGGCAGGGAGCAGCATTCGATTAACCACTAAGCAAAATAAACATATGCATCAAGGGGCGCCACAGAAATGGTAAATGATTTACGGCACAAAAGAAATCACTTTGAACCTGCTAAAATAATTTTCGGGATGCCTTATCTCTACCATGTATAGAAGTAAATATGTTACGTAAGATTAATTTTGATGAGCTGATCAAAGACTTCGTAATTAAAAAAAAAAACATAGGAGAAATTTTTTCAGATATAAATAAAGTGGAAGTATACAAAAATAAATATTTTCCATCTTTCTGCAAATTTCGATTCATTTTGAAAAATAAAAATTTATTTTACGGTTTATATAAGTGGGTACCAAAATGTTTGGGGAAGGGCAGTCTCTTACATCGGCTCTAGTGT
>NW_021834665.1:37500-42500 GCF_006345805.1 Octopus sinensis
GGTGTCATAGACTACCGATTTCTGTTTTGTTTTCGTTTGTGTTTTCGTATTTCAGTTTAATGAGAGAGAGAGAGAGAGAGAGAGAGAGAGAGAGAGAGAGAGAGAGAGAGAGAGAGGAGAGAGGTGGGAACACATTAAATAATGTAAAATAAAATAGAAGAAAAAAAAGCGGGTCTGTCATGTTTAGAATGCTTGTGAAAATTTCTCTGCTTCTTCGATATCGTCATGGTGTTAAACAATGACACTACCAACAACAACAACAAAAATTGTATTTATATCTGAGGACAACTGAATCTTTATAAAATTTAGTATCTCATAAAAAACATGGCAGCTTTTCGTTGTATTGTTCGCCCTCCCCAACTTTTTCTTCTTTTCTCAAAACCCCTTACGGGTCTTTTGTGCGTTACTGTTCATATGTAAATCATATCCTATCAATATTGTATAAAGAATTTTAAGCGAGCTGCTCGGAAACTTGCTGCCAGTGTAGTGAATTTGGGAAACTTGGTCTCCAATATCTGCAATCGTGTATGTCAAGGCTGGTTTTAAGCCAATTAGATAGACATGTTCAAATTTGCACCATGCCAAGAGAGGGCCCGGCACCAAAAGAAGGACTCGCGTACATCTCGAGCGGAGAACGCTACCATGAATTTTTAGAATATCATTTTGGCTAATGGTGGAGCCTCAAACCCTCGACGCTTTTTGGCTGCGATTGGCGTACAACACGAAGCATAAAAAAAAACATCTTCAGCTTTTGTAGAATATGGGTCCCCTATGGTAATTCTCTAATTAGGCCTCGTACTTCTTAACGCTGACCCTGGTATATGTTTATCAAGAGCTATGCCCTTAAGTTACTAACGGATCCACAGGAGTAATGTACAATTTTGTCCGAGTGCACAATGGTCAGTGATGGTCTTCCTCGGGCAGGAGTGAACAGCCATATACGAGCAGATTCTTTATAAACACACTGTTGTAATCCAAACTTGGCTAACTATGTCGACCAGTAGGAAACATTGAAAACCGCCTTGACCGCTAAATTCACGAGTTTTTTAAAAAAATCTCTCGGTTCATTTTCTCTTATTCCTTTCTGTTTAAGAGCGTAGGCTCGAAACATAAAAGACTTTTTCACTTTCCCGAGTGTCAGACTAATACACCTGCTTGTTGTTCATACACGTGTGTTTAATTTGTTCACTGAACACCACCGCAAATTCCCCCTTGCTTTTCAAAAAATGCCCCCTAAATCACAAGATAAAAGGAGAAAATCTGCCCTATTTTTCAAATTCTGGCAGTAACACTGAAGCTGGAAGCAAGATAATAATCTAATTCTACATTTTATCACATTCAAGAATATAAACACGTTTTTAAACACAACACATGCAGAGTCAAAAAGAAACACTATCTTTTACCATCACAAGGTCGGCACTGCGTGAACTACAGTGCTCTCTTCTTAGCGTGTAGCTTCCTATCTCGGACATGTGAGCTTGCGCACAACAGCCAAATACCTGTGAAGTGCACAGTTCTATACGAAGATTTTTGTACTTTTTCATAAACTAGGGAATGGCTACTGACATTAAGCCTAAGAATTATAGAATGTACAAGTATAAAGAATTAAAGAAAAAAGGACTCATTATATTGAATGTTATCGATAATATTGAGTGGAAACAGGGGATGCTGGAGTTCCGCAGTGCCGCCACTGATACGGAGATAACAACGTTTTACCGAATTTGTGAATTGGCTTTCAGATACTGCTCGCAATAACTGTATCAATTTCAAGCTGCGAACGATCGTTCAGCAAATTGAAGTTAATCCTGTCTTATTTGTGGACATCAATGCCACAGGACTGCATACATGACCTCGCTCTTCTGAGCATTGAAAGTGAAGAGACAAGCGAAACTGATTTTGAAGATATAATCGATCAATTCGCCTCATCAAAAGTAAGAAAGATGAGACTTTAAACAATCGCATTTTTTTTAATTACATCTTATTTTACACATTAGGTCTTTTAATGTTTCAATGGGGGAAGCTGGTGTATTTGGTTAAAATAGGGAGCTGGTGCATTTGGTTAAAATAGGGAGGTTTCATAAGAGTAAACATTCAAAAAATATATTTTGACTTACAGGCAAAATATATTTTGAATTAGGGTAAACCGCGCCCTGGTAAAGTATTTATTCCTAAAATATTCTTTTCTGCTCTAGGTACAAGGTCCGACTTTTTTTGCGGGGGAAGGGGTACAGTCGATTAGATCGATTCTAGAACGCAACTGGTGCTCAGTTTATCGACTCCGAAAGGATGAAAGGCAAAGTCGACCTCGGTGGAATTGTATTTTATTCTTGAAATATTGTTTTAAAACATTAATTACTTATAACAAATAAGTACTATACAATATCGTGGATTTTGTAATGGGGTGGGGTGGAATTTTGGCGGCTTGCCTCCGGGCACGGTTTATCCTAGCTACGCTACTGATTTATACATATACATAAACATACATACATATATTCATATTTACATGCATACAGGGTGGGAAAGCAAAATTTACAATATTTTGAGGCAGGGATTGAAAGACGGTGTATGATCAATTAGTTTATTGAAAGTCATGAGAATTTATTTGCTACAAGAAAATTTACATAATAGAAAATGTTTTTATTCCTTGTGTCCTCCTTTCTCAATAACTGCCTTCACACGCTTCCTGATACTTGCGCAAGTGTTACTCAAATATTCGGGAGACAACTTCTCCCATTCTTCTTTAATAGTATCTTTAAGAGAGTCGACATTGCTGTGTGATGTTCTATTGGTAGTATGTTCTAAAACGCCACAAATAACATAATCCAGAGGGCTTAGATCTGGGCTAGAAGACGGCCTTAAATATGATTCCAAAAAGTTGGATTCGCAGAAATCTTGTATTTTTCTAGCTGTGTGGGCTGGAGCATCATCCTGTGTCCATACATAATTACCATCTGGGTGGTTTGCTTTAAGCCATGGCAATACCTGGTATCTCAGAGTCTTGTAGTAAGTATTAACATTGATCTTTTCATCAGCTTTGTAGAATTTTATAGGCATTTTCTTTCCATCGGAAACCACAACACCAAAAGCCATAACTTGAGCAGTATGTTTTGTTTTGAATGTCCCCTTAACCTCAGCTGTTGATTTTGCGATAAATCTGTCATTTCTGCAGTTCAGAACAGCATCGACAGTGAAGATCTTTCTATCTTAAAAGATCGTTACAATGGAAGACTTTTCCTTGAACCATGTAATAATTTTCTTGCACCTTTCCAATCTCTTTTCCTTCATAGCTGTTGTCAACAAGTGTTTTGGTGTTCTTGTGTAAGATTTTAACTTCAAATCATATAGTTTACAGCATTTCTAATGGTCTTGTTGTCTACCTCAAGTTCAATTGCCATTTTTCTCATAGATTTCGTTGGATCCTTTAGGATTTTGGATTTGAGAGCTTTAATAAAAGCTTTGGTTGTTTTTTGTTGATTCCCCCACTTCCAGACTTCCTTGTAATAGTTTTGCTCATAGTCATTCTATTCTTTACATTATAAACAGTCTTTATGGACACTCCAACTATTCTTGAAATCTCCTTTGATGTGACGAGTGCATTCAGCAAATCACACACGCTTTGACGTTTGTTTTCCTGATTACTCATATGGGCAAAAGTTTCTGAAAAGGTAAGTATAATAGTGTAAGGTATGATTATGACATCAATATATGCTAGGTTTCAAAACAACTGACTTAATGCCTGCTGAGAAAAAACAAGTTATCGTTCATTGTAAATTTTGCTTCCCCACCCTGTATATAAACATATATATGTATATATCTATATATGCGTACATACACAGACACACACACACAGATAGGTAAATAGATAGATAGATAGATAGATAGATAGATAGATAGATAGATAGATAGATAGATAGATGGATAGATAGATAGACAGACAGACACACAGACAGACAGATAGATGGTTAGATAGATAGATAGATAGATAGATAGATAGATAGATAGATAGATAGATAGATAGATAGATAGATAGATAGATAGATAGATAGATAGATAGATACACAGGTAACCTCGGTCAATGAAGTCACATGTTATATTTCTTTTTTTTTTTTTTTTGCAAATAAGCAACTCTCTCTGTATTAATTTTTACGGTTCATAGAATCATAGTCAAGGTGGCTTCGTCATTCATACGTGCCATCCTTGCTACATTCACCCATCTTTTTTTAAAACATTCACTAGACAAAACTTGCCTCTCTACTCTCACTTTTTTCTTCAAGTGATACTTGAAGAAGTTGATGAGAGATTGACCAGAGAGGAAAGTGTTTGTCTCTAATCCTTTCAGACGCGTCCACCAGATACATTCTTTCGCCATAGCCACAAGTATGATAAAAATAGCTCTTCCTTCCCGTTTGAAGGAAGGAGGCGTGACGATATTAACGATAGACTCGGCTGATAAACCGACACGTCCCACACGTGACAGCAGTCGTTCGACATAAGCCCACAGGTGGGAAATTGCTGGACACTGCACGATTGCGTGCAGAGCGGTTTCGTCGCTCTGCCCGCATATCGGGCAGGTCGGCCCCGTGTTTCTCGAGCCATGCCTATAGAGCTTATCCCGAACGGGTAGCGCTTCTCGGTAGCACCGCCAGGCCAGGGATCTCTGGAAGTTGTCCATAGATAGATAGATAGATAGATAGATAGATAGATAGATAGATAGATAGATAGATAGATAGATAGATAGATAGATAGATAGATAGATAGATAGATAGATAGATAGATAGATAGATAGATAGATAGATAGATAGATGGATGTAATTTTTATGAATAAGACTCTTTAAATTTATAAAAATAACATCAGAAATAAAACCAATTCCAGAGAAACAATTGTGTCCTTGTATAACATATGTTTATTTAATATATATTCGCTAAATTGTTTATTTAATTCAGATATTTAACATATATTTATCTGAGGAGTTTTGTATGATATATGTGTGTGTGTGTGT
>NW_021834666.1:5000-48684 GCF_006345805.1 Octopus sinensis
AAGTTTAAAAATATTAAACAAAAAGGGGAAAAAAAAAAACAGGAAAAGAATTTTTAGTTTTTGTAGTGAAGTGAAACAAAAGACAGAAAATATTGTTTTTGTTCTGAATGAATGAAACAAGCGTAATGAGAATTGTTGGTTTTTGAAAGATTCTGTGTGTGTGTGTATATGTGTGTGTGTGTGTGTGTTTGAGAGAGAGAGTGACAGACAGACAGAGTGTGTGTATACATAGAATGAGAAAGAGACAATTAAAGGGCAAGAAAGCGAGTGAGTGAGAGAAAAAGAGAGAGAGTGAGAGAGAATGTGAAAGAGATTGAGAGTGTGTGTGAGAGAGAAGGAGAGAGAGATGGTATGGGTGCGAGGGTTTGCTGCATCTTTTTATCTATACTTTGAAGGATATGAGTTTAGGCAATTATTTGTGTCAATAGCTGTAATCATAATGAGGGTTAGTATTCGAGGTGGTAGCGGTGGTGGTCGCCGTCATTGTTATGACGACGATGTTCCTATTAGTAGTAATGGACTGACTGATGGTGATAGCACTGCTATGGACATTTAGTACGAGATCAATGTTGACTGAGACGCCCTATGAATGAAGACATTCCAGCCATGATCATCCCGTCGTTTTACATCAACACATAACCATCCGTCTATCCATCTACTTTCTCCACCTACTCTTCCTGGAAGGGTTGTCAGTGTAGAGTCCTCAGGCACCTCTTCCATCGGGTCCTATCAGAAGCAACTGTCGTTACACTTTGCACCTGGATTCCCAAGAATGACCAACTGAGACTTTGGCTATCATCCAGCCCAGTGGTTTTCAACCAGGCTTCCGCGGAACCTTAGGGTTCCACCAGTACAGTCCAGGGGTTCCGCAAGAAGTTATGAAACTGCTAAAATCGGCAGTAATTTTTAATTTTCCTATGCAGATATGTGTGCATAAGACTATTAAATTATTGCACAGGGGTTCCCCGAGCCAGTGGAATGTTTCCTTGGGGTTCTGCTCCAGCAAAATGTTTGAAAAGCACTGATCCAGCCATTCTCATTCTTGCTCTATCCCCAAGTCTCTTGCTAGTTGGCTTGGCTTGAAGAATCCTGTATAGAATTGCATTATCTTAACTATGTCACCTGTTCTTCTGCAAGATAGGAAGCAGGTACTTGAGGGAGATTCAGCTGTTATTTCTAGCTGACCAGATAACCACAAAGATTTCAACTCTTGCTCAATTTTGTTATTGGTAGTGGTGAAAATTACTTTAGCCTTTAGTGGTGGTGATGGTGGTCATGGAGTTAGTTATTGTTTAGGGTTGTGGCTGTGGTGATGCTGGTGCATGTGATCTTGTTGCCAGTAGTGGTGGTAAATATTTTGTTTATCAAAGACAATATTTTTTAAACAGACATACACTGTTGCGCGTGCATAGTTTTGAACACAAAAGTACATACAACATTATAAATATTGCATGGTGTGTGTGTGTGTGGTGTGTGTGTGTGTGTGTGCAGTGAATGTGTTTTGTTTATCAAAGCTGAAAAATGCTTACTGTTTATTTGTCTTTAAACAAAACTTGTGCTGGAAGGTAAAACAGATCAGAGCATTGTACCAAGATGAAAATGAAGTGTGTGTGTGTGAGAAAGACATATAGAACACACACAGATATGTGTGTGTGTGTGTGTGTGTGTGTGTGTGTGTGTGGTTAAAAAGTAACTTATCCTTTACTTGATTTAGTCATTGGACTGCGGCCATGCTGGGGCATTGCCTTGTACGGTTTAGTGAAACAAATCAACCCCAGTAATTATTTTCCAAGTCTGGTTCTTATTCTATCAGTCTCTTTTGCTGAACCACTAAGTTACAAGGATATAAAGGAGTGGCTGTGTGGTAAGTAGCTTGCTAACCAGCCACATGGTTCTGGGTTCAGTCCCACTGCTTGGCACCTTGGGCAAGTGTCTTCTGCTATAGCCCCGGGCCGACCAATGACTTGTGAGTGGATTTGGTAGACGAAAACTGAAAGAAGCCTGTCGTATATATGTATATATATATATGCGTTTGTGTGTCTGTGTTTGTGTGTGTGTGTTTGTCCCCCTAGCATTGCTTGACAACCAATGCTGGTGTGTTTACGTCGCCGTCACTTAGCGGTTCGGCAAAAAGAGACCGATAGAATAAGTAGTGGGCTTACAAAAGAATAAGTCCCGGGGTCGAGTTGCTCGATTAAAGGCAGTGCTCCAGCATGGCCGCAGTCAAATGACTGAAACGAGTAAAAAAGAGAAAAAAAAAGAGAGAAAATGCAGTTTGGAGAAGACCTGCTCTTTAAAGCTAACTGGTGAAAGCAACAGATAGGTTTCAGACATAACAGATCACATTAGTGAAGTATACTTTTACTCAATTAGCAAGACAAAGACATCAACACACAAACACTTTTATGTATCTATGCATAACAAAACAGGAAATTGGAAATTTTTTGGTATTATTTCCAATTTCCTGTTTCGTTATACAATGACTCTGCAAGTAATATTTCCATAATTCTCAATTTTAGTATGAATTTTGAACTAACATACAGCAGCAACTGAGACTACATAATGGATTGTAATAATGGAATAAGCAGATTTGCTTCAAAAGGAAACAGCTGGGGTTTACCCTAACTGCCTATATTATGTCTGTATGTATGAATGTATTCAGAGAGAGAAAAAATATATATGCACTGGAAAGCAACTGTGCTGTTTTGTCAATTGATTTTACCAAAAGGTGTCTATGATTTATAAAGCTTAAAATACCAAATAGGCTGGGTCGTTGCCAGTGCCACCTGACTGGCTCCCCATGCCAGTGACACATAAAAAGCACCATCTGAACGTGGCCGATGCCACTACCATCTGACTGGCTCCCCGTGCCAGTGGCACATAAAAAGCACCAACTGAACGTGGCCGATGCCACTGCCATCTGACTGGCTCCTGTGCTTGTGGCACATAAAAAGCACCTAATACAATCTCAGAGTGGTTGGCATTAGGAAGGGCATCCAGCTGTAGAAACATTGCCAGATCAGATTGGAGCCTGGTGCAGCCTCCTAGCTTGCCAGTCCCCGGTCAAACCATCCAACCCATGTCAGCATGGAACACAGATATTAAACGATGATGATGATGACACATGTTAGTAACATTTCTTTAAATACCACCAGCAAATCAAAGAATCCTCAGTAAAAAAATTATAGTATTGCAACCAACCTAGCACTTACCTATTAAGAATAAACCTATCACTCAGCTATTAAGAACATATATAGCACTCATATCTTAAGGAAAAAACCTAGCATTTATATATTTATGGCAAACAAGCACCCACTTATTTCCATTGACATATTTTATAATGCTCCTGTCCTTTAATTAGAAAGGAAATCAATTTTATAAAGTCAATTATTTCAAGTTTTTATTTTTTTTTTGTTGTTTTTATTATTTCATTTTACTTTATTGAACTATTTGATGTTCATATATATATATATATATATATATATATATATATATATATATATATATATATATGTGTTTGTGTGTGTGTGTGTGTTTGTGTGTGTGTCGAGGCACAATGGCCTAGTGGTTAGGGCAGCGGACTCGTGGTCGCAGGATCGCAGTTTCGATTCCCAGACCGGGCATTGTGAGTGTTTATTGAGCAAAAACACCTAAAAGCTCTACGAGGCTCCGGCAGGGGGTGGTGATCCCTGCTGTACTCTTTCTCCCACTCTTTCTTCTGTTGGCCTGCTTGCTTAGCCAGCGGGGTGGCCTCAGTCGAAGGCTAAAACAATGCGAACGCATTGTGACCAGCAATGTGTAACAACATCTGATGGTCTGGTCGGTCACGTGATCACGTGATATTTATATATATAATATATATATATATATATATATATATATATATAATATATACAGAGAGAGAAGAGAGAGAGAGAGAGAGAGAGAAATAGATAGGCAGGCAGACTGAGAAAGACATGAGAGGATAAAAGCTGAAATGTCTTTCATCATAGGGCACTGAAAGCTCAATCAGGGCAAACCTGGAGCTCAATAAGAACAGCAACAACAACCACAGAGCGGTAATGTCTACTGCAACAAGATCTGAACTCAAAACAGCATCACCAAACTTAAAGCATTTAAACCATCTCTCCAGCCTCTCTCTCTCTCTCCTCTCTCTCTCTCTCTCTCTCTCTCTCTGCGAGTGAAAGAACCTGTTTAATCGAGAATGTGAAAAAGGAGAAAGCAAAGTCTTCAGTGTGAGTATGTGGTTTGTAGGGGTCAACCACGTCCTCCGCTTCATTTTTTTGTTAATCCCTCATTCTCATTTAATTGTATATATTTTAATTGTTTGTTTATTCATACGTTTCGTCTCATTCGATACCCTGACCCCCAACGTTTGTTTTGTCCCCTCTTTTTCTCAACCTTATGGTGAATAAAGAAATACTCTCTCTCTCTCTCTCTCTCTCTCTCTCTCTCTCTCTCTCTCTGCTGTTGCCTGAGCTGCAAACATTTCAAATTTTAATCATGTTTATAACCATTCTTCGTTATGTATCTTCCTGCCTCACCCAAACGTCCCCCTCCTTATTATATAATGGAATTCTTCACACTGGCATTTCAGTATTCTCTCTCGCAAAGTTTTCTGGGCACCAGATTTCTTGGCTTCAAAACTGTCTGCTGCATGTTGCTGTTATTGTTGCTGTTGTTGCTGTTGCAACAGTATTGACAACAACAACAACAACAAGACGAAAGAAGAAACAAGAAAAATAAAAAAGACAAAAGATATAGTAAGGTAAAAAAAGAAAAAAAACTTGAGAATGAGGAAAAGCGAGAGAAAGAAGAAAACGGAGAGAAAGAAGAAGAAGAAGAGTAAGAAGAAGAAGAAGAGTAAGAAGAAGAAGAAGAAAAGCGAAGAAGAAGAAGAGTAAGAAGAAGACAGACGACAGAATATAAGAAGAAAATAGAGCAAGAAGCAAACAAACACTTTTAGTCAGTCACAGAAATATGCAAGTTTCAAAAAATTCTCATCAATTAACTCACATCACAAGAGTAAAATGTGTGCATGTGAAATATTTATTTATTGATGAGATGAGAGTAGCAGCAGCAGCAGCAACTAAACAAAAAACAAAACAAAAAAAATGGATAAAAAGTAGAGCACCAAAAAACAATAATTTGTCTTATATTATTTAGTTTCATCTTCTTCCATATATATATATAAGTTCTGAGTTCAATTTCTGTTGGCCTCAACTTGGCCCGTTTAGCAGAGAATAAAGGCTCCTGTTCCAAGTTAACATTTTATTTAACTGATGACTATTATAGCTATGGTAAGACCTCACCTGGAATTTGCATCACCGGTCTGGAACCCCTATCTTGCCCAGGATATCAATCGTCTGGTAGCCGTTCAGCGATGTGCAACCCAAAGAATACCCTCCATCAGGCATTTGCCATATTCTGAATGCCTTACTTCCCTGGGCATGGACACATTGAAACTCCGACGTCTGGCAGCTGACTTGGTAGACACCCATAAAATTATTAACCATCTTACAAACAATAACTCTGAGCACCTTTTCAAACTCCACCCATCTAACACCCGTGGACATATTTACAAAGTCAGAAAACAGCACAGCTCCCATGACTTTAGGAAACATTTTTTCACGCTGAGAGTTGCTGAAGCTGGGCATGGACACATTGAAACTCCGACGTCTGGCAGCTGACTTGGCAGACACCCATAAAATTATCAACCATCGTACAAACAATAACTCTGAGCACCTTTTCAAACTCCACCTGTCTAACACCCGTGGACATGTTTACAAAGTCAGAAAACAGCACAGCTCCCATGACTTCAGGAAACATTTTTTCACGCTGAGAGTTGCTGAGGCATGGAACAAACTGCCGGCATCAGTTGTTAGTTGTCAGAGCACTGCATCCTTCAAAACTTCCATGCTTTCTGAGATTCGCCAACACTACACCTGATCTTTCTCCCCTCCATACACACACAAGCATGTATCTGACTCATACACTGTTCACTTTCCAGACATTTGTACATTACTGCATATAATTTATATGTACTTTCTGACAAGTTGTGGTGCACCTGAGCACTGTATACAATAATTTCATTATTATTATTATTAATTCTATATGCCAATAATTTCCATATTAACATGTTCATTTTACATCTGCTTACCTTAATGGCAAGGGTTCGAGGGGTCTTAAAACAGTCTGAGTTATTTCTTATAGGGAGCAACTGCTTCCATGGTCTGATGCTCATGCCTAACATTTTGCTTTGATTTCCATGACTGGTTACCTGTACTATTGCTAACCACTTTACAGAATGCACTGGGCACATTTGGTGTGTCTAAAACTGCACAATCCAATTGGGTCTTTATTTTCTCTTTAAAACAATATGGTGTGATTTGTAAGATATTTAGTTGTTATTTTCTAACATATTCACTACAAGCTCTAGTTGTGATGTAGTGGTTTGTGAGTTGTAAGGCAGCGAGCTGGCAGAAACGTTAGCACGCCGGGCGAAATGCTGAGCGGTATTTCGTCTAAGTTCAAATCCCGCCGAGGTTGACGTTGCCTTTCATCCTTTCGGGGTCGATTAAATAAGTAGCAGTTATGCAGTGGGGTCGATATAATCGACTTAATCCGTTTGTCTGTCCTTGTTTGTCCTCTCTGTGTTTAGCCCCTTGTGGGTAGTAAAGAAATAGGTTTGTGAGTTGTAATTATCCCAAGAGCTAAGCCAATGGGGCACCAGCTCCTAGTAGGGACTCTCATGCTGGACCCTCTTCTTTCCAGATGTAAAAAATGGGTTTGTGTAGTTCCAACAATCCTACCTAGAAAAAGTGATGTTACAAAAACATTGGAAACAATTCAGAACCAACAAGACCTGGGAGAAGAAGGCCTTTTCTCAGGGAGACATGAGGAGGTCCTAACATGAGGCCCTAACCTGTAACCAACAAGGGATACAGAAGAGAGGATGCCCTAAAAATAGTTGGAGGCAAGATACTGAGGGAGAGCTGAAAAAGTAGGGACCTAATTAGAGAGCAACAGAAATGACAGTGCAGAATCATAAACAGTGGAGAAAAGTTATCGATGGCTCCTGCTTCATAGAGGGTGAAGGGCTTAAGTAAGCCAATAACCCACTGAATCATACAGAACCATTGGATTCTGTGTGTATGTATCATAGACTGGTGATTCTATGAAAGAAATAAAATATTTTATACTCTCTCTTTTACTTGTTTCAGTCATTTGACTGCGGCCATGCTGAAGCACCGCCTTTAGTCAAGCAAATCGACCCCGGGACTTATTTTTTGTAAGCCCAGTACTTATTCTATCGGTCTCTTTGCCGAACCGCTAAGTTATGGGGAGGTAAACACACCAGCATCGGTTGTCAAGCGATGTTGGAGGGGGGGGGACAAACCCAGACACACAAACACACACACACATATACATATATACATATACATATATACGATGGGCTTCTTTCAGTTTCCGTCTACCAAATCCACTCACAAGGCTTTGGTCGGCCTGAGGCTTTAGTAGAAGACACTTGCCCAAAGTGCCACGCAGTGGGATTGAACCCAGAACCATGTGGTTAGTAAGCAAGCTACTTACCACACAGCCACTCCTGCGCCTATAATGAGTTAAAATCTAAAATACCTTGGCATTCTTTAGCAGTGCAGGAAAAAGTGATGCTATCAACAGATTCCAAAAACACTGTTTCTGGTGCATCGTCTTTTTACTTCTATCATTGGCTTTTCAAAACAGTTTGGTCTGAATTGTGGAAGATTCAGTTGCTCTATCTAGCATGTTATGCAGCCTTTCAGAAGCCAGTTCAATAAATTTTTTGTGTGCATGCGTGAGTGTGTGTATCTCTCTCTCTCTCTCTATGAATTCATGGATAGGATTAATATATTCTATAATGGGCTAAAATAGCTTGACATTCCTAGGCGCTGTTGGAAAAAGTGATGCTTTCAAAAGATTCTGAAAACAGTGAGTAATCTCTCGTCAGCAACAAATGATGGCAGAAATATGCATCAGTGTCAACTGCACACATATCCACCTCCATGTTTGTACGTATGTATGCACATGTATCTATTCACACACATGTATGTTTTCTTTCTTTTATCCCTTTACTGGTTGTAGCCATTGGACTGCGACCATGCTGAAGCACTGCCTTCAAGGATTCTTGGTCAATTACCATCGACGCCTCCTCCCAGTACTTTAATCTCGTACTCATGTTATCGATCTTGGTGGAAACTAAAGGCAAAGTCAACAGGGCATAAAGATAACCAATACAGAACAAAATGCCATAAGGTATTGTTGTTTGACGCACCAATTCTGCCATCATTTACCAAAATACACATGAACATACATGCAGCGTGTGTATGTATCTATGTGTATATGATATATCTATATATATTTATACATTATACATATGTATCATATATATATATATATACACAGTATACATATGTATCATACATATATATTTATACAGTATACATATGTATCATATATATATATATATATATATATATATATACACAGTATACATATGTATCATACATATATATTTATACAGTATACATATGTATCATATATATATATATATATGTGTGTGTGTGTGTGTGTGTATATATATATATATGTGTGTGTATATATATAATATATATATATATGTGTGTGTGTATATATATATATATACACACACACACACACATATATATGTATGTGTGTATATATAGCATATATAAATGTCATATATATGCATTATATACACATATAAGTGTGTGCGTGTGTATGGGCTTCTGTACATATCGATTTATGTATATGCATATGTAAGTGAGTGTGTATGAAAATATATATATATATATATATATATATATATATATATATATGTGTGTGTGTGTGTGTGTGTGTATATATATATATATGTGTGTGTATATATATAATATATATATATATATGTGTGTGTGTATATATATATATATATATGCACATGTTTTGAGTGTTCCTATGGTACAAGTGTATATTAGTGTGTATATTAGGAGTTATTGGCTGGAGTTGATGTTTCATAGACCAATGCATATATAAAGCAAATCAGTGTCAGCTTACATCATGGCAAGAGTGAATCATGATGACGATGATGATGATGATGACGGTAATAATAATAATTAGTGCAAACATCATCCATCTCTCCAAACATTGTTATCATAGTGGAACTAAACCAACAACAAACCCATTATTCTGATCATCTTCGTCAACACCATCATTATTATGGAGCTATTGTCATGAACCAGTGCTTTATCTCTCTCTCTCTCTCTCTCTAGGACACAGTCATCATCATGCCACTGATATAAAGACAACACATTACCTTTTACTACCTATCTCTCTCTCTCTCTCTCACACGCATATACACATACACACACATGTCATAGACAAAGTTTCATACAGTGACCAGCATAATAATAATAATAATAATAACAACTATTACTGATATGAAACAGTACACCATATTATTCCGCATCCTTCGTCTTCTACCCCACACCTACACAGAACCTCTCTTTTCATCTCTCTCTCTCTCTCTCTATCTCACACACACACACACACACACGCATGCACACAACACACACACACACGTGTGAATTTTCACACTTGCATTGTTATAGACAAACTTTAACATTATCGTCAACAACATCCGCATAATATTATATATCATTCCCTTATAACTGCATTTCTCTCTTTTTATTTATCTGTCTATCTGTTCTGTCTCTAGCATGCACATGCACACACACTAATATCTATCTATCTATCTATATATATATATATATATATATATATATATATATATCCCTCTCTCTCTTTCGGAGAGGCACTGAGCACCTACACGCACACGGCAGTAACTTCCGCCTACCAAATTCAATCACAAAGCTCCAGTCAGGCCAGGGCTATAGTAGAAGACACTTGCCCAAAGTGCCACGCAGTGGGACTGAACCCGGAACCATGTTGCTAGGAAGCAAGTTCCCTAACCACACAGCCATGCCCATATATATATATATATATATTGTTCTGCAACCATAGTTTAATTTATATATATATATATATATATATATATGTAGTATATATATGAAATACACACATACAATCACAGCTATTCTATTCACTCTATCTATCTATCTATCTATCTATCTAACCATCTCAGACACACACATGTGCATACACACACACACACAAACACACACACACACACACACACAATCACAGAGTTTCTATTCTCTCCTCCTCAGATACACACTCTCACCTTCGCAGGTATCCTATGCTCTCTCAATCTATCTATCTATCCATCTCAAACACACACATACATATACACACACACACACACACACACACCACACACCATTACAATGAGACACAAATTCAAACATGCTTCTCTGCCTCCTTCCATCGCTCGCTCACTCGCTTCCCCACATCCCGCCTTCCCCACCGACCGACCGATCGACGACCAACCAATCAATCAATCACTCAAATCACAGATGGTATATTAGATAACACAGGAAATGCAGACAATCAAGCCATACATGGCATACAAAGTTATTATTCCGATTATATCATTATATCATTTATATATTGTTGTCATTATCAATGTCGTCGTTGTTATTGTTGTTGTTGTTGTTGTTGTTGTGTAGATCTGACTGTCGTTATTTCTGCAGCAGAGAAGAAATACCAGACTAAATAAACACAATTAAAAAAAACAAAGCAAAGAAACAATAAAGATTATTATCATTATTATTATTATTATTATTATTATTATTATTTCCTTCCTTGGTTATTGTTTTTATCAAATTATCATAATGATTGAAAATACAAATGATGGTGGTGGGTGGGTGGGGGGTTATATTGAGTGTGTGTGTGTGTGTTCATCGTTGTTGTTTATGGTGATGATGATGATGATGATGATGATGTGATTATCATGACTAATATTATTAATTCCACTCATGAGAAATAGTAGATCCATTTTCACCATTTCATCAAATAGTATGTGTGTGTGTGTGTGTGTGTATGTGTGTGTGTGAGTGAATGCATAAATATATATGTATACATATACAAATTTATATGTATGTATATACACAGACACACACACACATATATATATATATAAATGAATACACACACACACACACACACACACACACACATATATATATATATAAATGTAGGTATATACTTATATTTATATACATAAATCTACACACACACACACATATATGAATATACATACATATATGCACACATATAAAATACTCCAGACTAATTCATTTATCGGTAATCTCTGCTGCCGCCACCACCACCACCACCCCTTCATTCTCATCAGCATTATAATTACAAAATCAACAACAGCAACAATAATAATAATCATTATAATTATCACCATCAGCAGTAGCAGCATTACTATTATTATTACTATTATTATTATTATTATTACTATTGTTATTATTATTATTACTATTGTTATTATTATTATTATTAATTGCTGTCATTATAACTTTTTTTTCTATTAGACTACTTCCACACTTTCTCTATCTCACAAAGCAGAAAACACAAACACTTAAAAGCTATAATAAGTAAAACATATTACTATATATATATATATTATATATATATATATATATATATATATATATATATATAAGCGAATGAATTTTAAATGCCAAATGGTATTGAACTTATCTTAATTCCTTATTCCTCCTCATAACTCACCTTTCTACCACAACCAGTAAAAAGGAAGCCTCTAAGTGGATGGTCGAAGTTGTGGATATAACAGTCAAATCACCCTCAATTACCTCCTGCTATTTTAAAACCGAGAATTACATTGGATAACATAATCTTGCATTTATTATTTTTATTGTTACCATTGCTGGGCAACACAGTACAATGATTTAGTCTTGAACAGTTTTATTAGCATATCAGTGTTTCTGTGATAAGAGGTTTCTGCAAGCCCCATGCTCAAACACTCATCTAACATACAAAGAAAAGATTTCTATGAATGAAATCACTCTAACTAGTTCACAATGCAACGTAGCCAATTCTGAGAGATAAGGAAAGAGATAAAAAGAGGAGGAGAGAGAAAGAAAGAGGAATCAACTTCAGTACTTGACCGGTACTTTGTTTATAAACATTGGAAATATGAAAGGCCAAGCTAATTTCAGCAAGATTTGAACTCAGAGCTGGGATACCACCACAGTTAATGACTCTGTCAAGACACCAACCAATATATTTTACATCAGCAAAATGAAAATAGAACAGTCATACCTGGAACATGTCAGTTTGATGGGAGAACAACAATTGTGTAATCTACCCAACCATCCACCTTCATTTAATCAATTGATACATAATCCAGTGAAAGAGCTATTATAAATCTTTTCTGTGATTTGAACTTGAAACTATTTTGGTTTCCTAACACAAAATGTAACAGACTAAAGCATTTTCTAGGAATTTGGGGAATCTGGTCAAAGCAACTGACGGCTGAGATGACATCAAGAAAAATTTGGAACTCAAAAAAATACAGTCTTAAAAACAGAAGCCAAATTTTTTTCAAATCCCTGTCTTGAAAAACAAAGAACAATTGGATAATGTGATCCTAGACACACTATCTGCGATGATTTCATCTCAATCGAAGGAGAGGGGCTTTCTCCGTCCGGGTTGTGGATCCGTAGAATAAGCTGCCGGATGAGATGGTGAAGATGCCGACAACCGCTCGGTTCAAAGTCTCCCTTGACCACAAATGGCCTGAATTCTTTACATGAACACCACCATGTACATAACTCCATGTCCCCCTACATGGCCTTGCTTTTTGCTTTTTGAGCCAAAAATTAACTAACTAACTAACTAACACTTGTAAAAAAAAAATGATGAGATGGCCACATCCAGAACGTCTTTGATCATAGCTCTGTTGCTTCAGGATTGACCAGAGGCTAAACACAACAGTATTGAGCTAAAAGTGAAGGACGTATTGGATAATGCAGCTTTTAAAAAAAACTGTACAGACATAGCTGTAACACATTTGACCATAGGGAGCTAAACAACAATAAATAATGAAATGTAGAGGTCCTTTATTGTGCTGGAAAAACTAGACATGCAGAACCATTTCTAATCAACACACCTTTAATCATCAATGTGGTGGCTTACATGCCTTAATGTATGTGTATATATGTGTGTGTATGTGTATACATATATATATTTATCCAAAAGGCATCCATCTGAAACTGTATTTTAACCCCATGTTTGCCATCAAGCAATTTGTGAACAATAGCGTTTCTATTGGTTGGCTGTCAGTTTCCAACTGGCCAATCAATGATTCACTGTATTCCTGATAGAATGAATGATAAAAGGGTGTCTAACTCAATACAGGACAAATATTGCAAGAGATATTTATCATAAAGCATACGTTTTTCTCTCGCCTACATTTTATATGTTACACCAATATCATTGAAAGACACACGCAGAATGTGTGTGTGAGAGTGTTTGTGTATATACACACACACACACACACACATACATACATACATACATACATATTACAATATACATACTTGTATGCACACATACATATGGTGGGGTGTGCTTGTTCCAGTTTTCACCGCTTTTCAAATACTGCATTGCTGTATTGTTTCAATTTTTGTTGTTCAATGCTTTCTTTCCAAACCTTCTCCCAAATCACTCACTTTTATTAACTCCTGTTAACTTATTAACATTAGAAGACATTTTCACTCAAAGACATCCAATATATATAAGTAGATAAAGGCAGATATGAAATATTTAGGAGTGGGTCATTGTTGGTCTTGTTTTAAATGTAATATAACAGATGATGTCTGTGGCAAGTGAGGGCTACAAAGGAAAACAAAAATGAAGTACCAAACAAATGCAGGTTCTCAAATAGGTACACTTTGTCCCTGTAAGTCAGAATAGGCGACTAAAAAGAGTGGTGGGAGAAAGGGCATCAAGTCATAAAATCCTGCTTCAATGAAGCATGTCCAACCCATGACAGCATGGAAAAGCAGATATTGAAATGTTATGATCAAACATATATGCAAGTTATGAAGGAGATCCCTTGAAATCAGAACAGGAATATATTAGACAACAATAATGTAGGCACAAATGAAATAGCACATGCTTTAAGTTGAACTAGTGAGTACTTTATTTTGTATGTGCAAGTCTTGTTCTCAAAACCTTACACATACAACACCCATTATATGAGTGTGTGTGTGTGTATCCATATATATATATATATATATATATATATATATATATGTGTGGTGTGTGTGTATGTATATGTATATATATATACACACACATATATACATATGAACAGGCACAGCTATATACATCTACACTGACTCCTGTGCAGGTGGCAAGTAAAGAAACACCGTTTCGACCCTGTTTTTGAAGAGACCTATTGAGTCAAGTACATCAACATCAAAAATCAATGGAAATTGTAGCTGTGATCCCTGTGCCGGTGGCACGTAACAAGCACCATCCGAACGTGGCTGATGCCAGCACCACCTTGACTGGCTTCCGTGCTGGTGGCATGTAAAAAGCACCAACTGATTGTGGCCGTTACCAGCCTCCTCTGGCCCCTGTGCCAGTGGCACATAAAAAGCATCCACTACACTCACGGAGTGGTTGGCGTTAGGAAGGGTATCCAGCTGTAGAAACACTGCCAGATCAGACTGGGGCCTGGTGCAGCCTCCTGGCTTCCCAGACCCCAGTCGAACTGTCCAACCTATGCTGGCATAAGAAAAACACATTAAATGATGATGATATATATATATATTATAATATATATATTATATATATATATAACAAAAACTACAATTGTAAACGCTTGCCGAAAGAAAGGCAGTGCAAATGAAATTGCACTCACAACGCACATGGTTGTGGAACAAACTGTAACTGTGCAGCCATGACAGCTTCCCATTAGTCACCACTCTCAATAAATATTGCTGGTAGTGATAGGTACTTTATTACTTGTTATCGTCATATAATCTGGATAGAGCCACACTGAACTATTTTATCAAAACCGTGTAATAAAGAAGAAAAAACAAAAAAAAACATCTAAGTCAGCCGCAAACAAATGCTGCAAGATGGGTGAGGGAACAGAAAAAAATATTTTAAGGTAAAATAAAAATGATGATAATAATAATAATGATGATGATGATGGTGATGTTGGAATAGAATAATAAAAAAAAAAAATCGGGAAACCAAACTTAATTTTTTTTTAAAAAGGAGGTAAGTTGAAGAAAATAAGAATAATATTATCTAACAAAAATATAATAAAATATAGGAAAAGGGGGGAAATTCTCAGAGCAATGCACAAAAAAAAAAAGAAAATACATTAATAAATGAATAAGCCTTCTGTTCCTTTATTGTATGCATCAATCACAACAGAAAACTATATTCTGTAGTTTATCATTGCTGGGGAAAGCATTCAGGGAATTTTGCATTCAATAATATTTCATAGCTCAATTACTTTACTCTCTCTTTATTATTATTATTATCATTATTTTGGGAGGGTTTTTAGGGGTCCATTTACATTTTCTTTTATTGTGTGTGTGTGTGTGTGTGTGTGTGCGCGCGTGCACTTTTTTGTTGTTGTTGTTTTGGTATTTTTTGTGTTTTATATTTTGATATCTGGGACATACACACACACACACAACACACACACACAAGGAAAGCGTTTGTGTGTGTGTGTGCGTATACATATATAAACATACGTATATCTATACATATATATTTATGAATATAGATATAGAGATATCATATATGCATGTGTATATGTATGCAGATCAGGGGGGGGAGTGTGGTTCAGTACACATATGCAAACAATTGGCATAAGAACAGAAGAAGAAATAATATTTGCACATATGCATATATGTGTGTGGTGTGTGTGTGTGTATGTGTGTGTGTATATATATATATATAATATATATAAGTATATATATATATATAATAAGTATCATATATATAAGTATATATATATATATATATAAGTAATTATATATATAAGTATATATATATAAGTATATATATATAAGTATATATATATATATATATATATATATAGTATATATATATATATATATATATATAAGTATATTATCTACATATACATTTATGTGTTTCTATATATGTATATGTATAAATGCATATATATATATATATATATATTTACATATATGTATGTGTGTGTATATACATGTATGTATATATGCATATATATATTTACATATATGTATGTGTGTATATATACACGTATGTATATATGTATATATATAATATATATATATATATATATATATATATATATAGTATATATGAGTATATATTATATCTACATATACATTTGGTGTCTATATATGTATATGTATAAATGCATATATTATATATATATATATATATATATATTACATATATGTATGTGTGTATATATACATGTATGTGTATATACATATGTATATATGTATATATATAAATCTGTATATATAATTATGTATGTGTCTGCATATATATATATATATATATATATATATACGCACACACACACACACGCACATATATATATACACACATACACACAGACACACGTCCGCTTATACATATATAGCTAAATAATGACCCTAATGCAGCTGGCACAATGAATAAAATAGTTGGAGAGTGAATGGCAGATAGTTCAGTGGGTTGTGAAGTCTCAGAGCTGTCACGACTGCAATAACTCCCCCATCGACACTTATATGCTCTGTCACACATCTACACACAGAATTACACACACACACACAAATGCACATAAAAATGTGTGCGCACAGACATACACACACAAACGTACACACTGACAAGCACACGTGCAAACATGCAACGTATATATATAAATGCACGCATGGATGAAAGTATATGAAACTGGTGTGTATTGTCCATTGTGTTCATAATTTCTAGTTAGAATCTGAGGCCAACTGTACTGAACAGGAATTCTACAAAATGAAGTCGCAGGGAAGTCTAAAAGGGACGGTTTTAATCAGGAGAGAAGCTGAACATTTTTCTTTTTTTTTTTAATTATTAATGAACTTTAACCCTTTTGTTACCAACCCGGTTGAAACCGGCTCTGGCCCTCTAGTATAAATATCTTGTTTTCATAAGTTTTGAATTCAAATCTTCCACCAAATCTAAGTCACAATTTATGTTCCTAACAGTAGCTCAATGATAACGATGCTATTTTACTAAATTCTTTGTTATATTTAAAATAATTAGAAGAAACACAGAGCATCTCAAAATAAAGCGCAGGAGGGGCTGTGTGGTAAGTAGCTTGCTAACCAACCACATGGTTCCGGGTTCAGTCCCACTGCATGGCATCTTGGGCAAGTGTCTTCTGCTATAGCCCCGGGCCGACCAATGCCTTGTGAGTGGATTTGGTAGACGGAAACTGAAAGAAGCCTGTCGTATATATGTATATTTATATATGTATGTGTGTGTGTGTGTTTGTGTGTCTGTATTTGTCCCCCTAGCATTGCTTGACAACCGATGCTGGTGTGTTTACGTCCCCGTCACTTAGCGGTTCGGCAAAAGAGACCGATAGAATAAGTACTGGGCTTACAAAGAATAAGTCCCGGGGGTCGATTTGCTTGACTAAAGGCGGTGCTCCAGCATGGCCGCAGTCAAATGACTTAAAAGAGTAAAAGAGAGTAAAGAGAAAGAGTTAAGGTGACAAATTGGCAGAACCATTAGCTTGCTGGGCAAAAAGTTTGGTGGCATTTCATCTGTCTTAATGTTCTGAGTTCAAATTCCACCAAGGTTGACTTTGTTTTTCATCCTGCTGGGGTTTGATAAAATCAGTGCCAGCTGAGCATTGGGGCTGGTATAATCAACTTACTCCCCCACTAATTGCTGGCCTTGTGCCAAAATATGAGGCCATTATTAATAAACTTTGTACACACACACACCTTTTTTTTTCGTTTATTAACATCCACTTTTCCATGTTCGCATGGGCTTGATGGACTTTATTAAGGTAGATTTTCTTATTTTTTTAGTGCCCACAAGGGGCTAAACATAGGAGGGGACAAACAAGGACAGACAAACGGATTAAGTCGGTTGCATCGACCCCAGTGCGTAACTGGTACTTAATTTATCAACCCCAAAAGGGTGAAAGGCAAAGTTGACCTCGGCAGAATTTGAACTCAGAACCAAACGGCAGACGAAATACTGATAAGCATTTCGCCTAGCATGCTAAAGTTTCTGCCAGCTCACCGCCTTTTTTTATTGAGGCAGATTTTCTACAACCAAATACATTTCTGCTCACCAACTCTCACCTGTTTCTGAGCAAATTAATATTTCTCCATGTCTAGACATGGTTTTGCAGAATATTCAATACCCAGACTGTATGGCAGTGACACTCATTCACAATTAGCACACACTATCAAGAAAAAAGGAGACACAAATACATTCACCCATACACATATATCACCCTACTATTGCTAATTCTAGGTGCCTGCATAGTCAGAAGCAGACATGGGCACCACCACCTCCTCAGCCTTACCACACTTGATTCTGAGGAGCATTCAGAATGTAACAGCTGGAAATAGAAAGAAGGCCGCACCGGCACTTAGTGTCACTGGCTACTGAAGATATTTGAATTGAAAGAGTATATCTGATGGGCTGACTGGAATGTAGAGAATGGAAGCAGCTTTTTTCTAAGAATACCCAATCGTAATGGTGGATTTGATCCATGAGGTGTAAGAATTATGACAGCTAGTTATCTATAACGGAGTCTCAGGAATCCAAACTTTATAGCACCACCAGAAAACCACTCATGGTTTCGACAATTGTGTGAGATATTAGGATAAACTTTTAGTAGCATTTCTGGAGATGTACTGATGATAGTTCCACATTTTTCTTTCATCACTTTTCCACTGAGGATAGAAAATGTTGAAATTAAAGCAAAACTTTGGCAAAATTGGTTGCTGAGACCTCTCTAGCAAGTGAACATTGTAAAGAAAACAATGGAAAAAGAACTGATGAATGGACAAACAATTAAAAGTTGCAAAAAAAAAAAAGTTTCATTTTCTGTTGTAAAAGGACACATATGAACAGTTAAATTAAAGAAAAAAATGAAAGGAAAGGTCACAGTTTTGCAATGTAGCGAAACTAGAGGTAGCTTTAAAGTTAATTGTAAAGTCTAATTGTTAAGTTAATTGTAAAGTTTAATTGTATGTTTAATCGTAAAGTCTAATTGTAAAGTTTATTGTAAAGGTATTCATGGTTCATCTTGCAGCGGGAGCAAGATGGCCGTCTCATTTGCATCATATTTATGTTCATTTCATTTATCATTTTTCATCCGTCTTTATGTCCCCGCATATCCGTTGTATGTCCCTTCTATATATCAGGCCTTGTGCCTATAAGATTCTACTCATGTTCATGTTACTTTTAAGATATTGTAGAGTACAACTGAGAGCTTTGAGTGCAAGCCAGTGGAGACATTGTGTATCCATCTCATAGTTTCGGCTTGATCTGCCTCAGAACATCAGGCTGTTCAGATTCTTTGCCTATTTGGCACGCAGAATTTCCATTATGTTACAAGGTTGAGTGACAGCTTAAGAGCAGTCTAAGCAATCCTGCAACCCATTAACAATTCCAGGTAAAAACTCTGCTATATTGAGTCTGCTTGAGTGAAGCACTTTTTATTTACCAGAATTAAGTTGGACAAGTCATTTTGCTTTTTCCATCAAAAGCATAAAAAAAAAAAACTATTCCTCCCAAGTTGATTGTCACCATTTTGTCTGATATTTGCATGAACATTTTATATTTTTTTCTTTCTGAAACCAAAAGCAAATCATTTTGGTGAATATACTTTTTGTGTTGATAACTGCCATAGATGGTTATCTAAAGAATGTCTTGACTGAGAGTTGCACCTGTAGTTCCTACTGGAGCTGGCAGTTCACACAGTTGAAGATCCTTACCATTTATGGACCATACAGTATCATCAATGAGAATCAGGGCTTGGTTTTTACAGGGTAGAAGTAAAATCGAAGCATAGATTTTTCTTATACTTGTTCTTGAAACAGCATAGTATCCTCAACATTCATCATTGTTCGACCGTGGTCGAGACAATGGAATTTACTATGTTACGCCAGACTTCACGGTCCATCATAGCATTACGGAGGTCCTGTTGCTGGATGCCTGTATCCCTGGAGATTACATCAGGGTAGGAGAGTGTGCGTCCTCTGGTATTGCGAGTAGATGGCTTCCAGAGGAGAAGAGTAGAAATTACTTCTTTTTCAGCTCTACAACAATGTCCAGCAAACTGGACTCTCCTACCTTTCACTAGTATCCTAGTGATAATGCAAATTTGCTTAAGAGGCATAGCGACCGTAGCAAAGTAGCTCTTCGTGTTGCTTGGAAAATGCAAGATTGCAGCATCTAACCCTAATATTGTTTCAGTTTGCATCGCCCCTCTAAGTGGCATCTTCTCTGGTTAGCTTTACAGTTTGTTACACAGATATACCAAGCAACTGCTTTGAGGTCCTGGAATGAGGCTGGATAATGAATATTGTGCAGGAATTGGCAGATATTTAGACGGGTTATTAAAATTCCTCTTTCAAAAGGTAACTACACGGTTTCAAAAACTATGGAAGACAGCAAGTGATTTATTCTTTCATTGTTTGACATTTAAATTGCTCTATATCGATATCAAATCGTATTTATTTCAAGCGGCCTATGAATATCTGCAACAATACCAGGACACAATTGTATTTCACACAAAATATATAAACGGTATATATTGGAATACTGTTGGCATTAAAATTCCTCATCTAAAAGAAAATCACAACTTAAAAACGGTGCACTTTCCTAATATATATTCTCCCCTCTATTTCTCTCCACCTCTATGGATATATACATATATATATATATATACACATATATATATATATACATATATATATATATACACATATATATATATATACATATATATAATATATACATATATATATATATATACATATATATACACACATATATATATAATACATATATATATATATAACATATATATACATTTAGGTTATAAAATGAGATAGGGGTTGAAAATTCAACCCACCATGGGATAGAGAATTTCTAGTTTATCCTCAAACGAGGAAATTTTTAACAACACTGTGATAGATACAATGCAGCATTGCTTAAGCAGGATATAAAAGTAAGATTTGGTTTATACCTAAGGGGAACCCCCTAATGGAGGTAGAACTATCAGGAACAACACAAATAGATTTAGGATAATCAACAATATACATAAGAATTGTAAAAATGGAATATATGATAACACCTATAATAAATGTAGAAGTGATGTTAACCTTGGAAAGGTGAACGGTAGCTCAAATAGATCTAAACATACGGGTAATAGTAGGAAATTAATAATAATATACGAATTAAAACTTATGGTAGACATGATAATGGTAAAGTTTACTTGCGCAATAACCATGGTAATATTGATATAGATAAATATAACAATGACAGTGGTAAGAATAGTAATCCATGAGTTGGTCTACGAATAGGATTTTTACAAATAACATTAATTCTATAGGCAATCCTAATTCTGATAAGGATACTCTTTGGTTGATTATCCCATATGCAATGCAGATTAAAACAAACATAGTGAGAGCTTTGCATAATGTTATTTTTAGGCATTTTGGTAAGGATAAGAATAAATTTAGTCCTTTAATTAACAACGGTACTGTTAGAGTGGGATATAGCATTACTCATAATCTAGCCACCATTATCTCCTCTTTAATAACAAGAAACTGGATCACTTCTATAAGGATAGAAATTGAATTTAGACCAGGTAAACTTGCCCCTCTTCATTAATAATAGGAATAGAAACTTTCTTGGAACAAATGGGAACAACCTCCTTACTAATAATGAGTGCACCATACCTGTCAGAGATAATATAAATGAAATAGATCATACTACTACTACTACCAATACTAGTACTAGTGATAGGAATATAGCCGATAATGTGAAATTAACTCATTCGTTGATTTTGGGTTGGATGATGATAACAATTGTAACACTTATAATGTGAATAGTAGTATAGGGGTGTTGTCCAATTTTAGATTTCCTCATTCTGTTAATATTTGTAATTTCAGAAATAAAAATAATGTGTATTTGGTAATCAATGCCTCAGGAAGGAGGTAGTTTACCAATGCACTGTAGATACACAATTGAGTAGTAGGGTGTATATCGGGGCAACTATGAATAGCATAAAACAAAGATGGAATTATCACAGATATACTTTTTTAGGAAATAAAAAATAGAATGTACTCTACGGCTAAGTGCATACATTTGGGAGCTTAAAAATAAGAACTTAGATTTTAGATTAAACTGGAAAATACTAACTTCAGCACCTGTGTATAATGGAAAAAATAAAAAATGCTCTCTATGTATTAATGAAATTTTCTTCATTATTAAAGCGGGTCGGCAAATTATTACAACATTAATGAAAAAAACTTCTTTTGTATTCATAGCTACCGTTCACCTTTTCTAGATTCAATAGAACTTAGCACTTCCACTATTATTTTTTTTAACTCCTTTCTTTAACTAATATACCTGTGGTCTTCTATAATTTCTAAAGTATACAATTTATATATTTTATAATTTTATAATTTTTATAGCTACATTTGTATAATAATTAATGGATGTGTCTAGTATTATTGGTTTCTCTTGTTTTTGTATGTGGGTTTTTGTTTGTTTTTTTAAGAGAATTGCAATATGACATAAAATAACATATTCATTTTGGTACTTGCCTTGTAATGTGTGATTTTGAAGTTTTCCAATATTGCATAGTATATTGCATAGTATATTATATATCTTGGGTAGATACCTAGCTCTGGATAATGTAATGAATTGTATAATATGTATATATGAGAGCTTTGTGAGTTTGGTGGGTTTAGGTTGAGATTATAGGTTTTTTGTATGTGTTTATTTGGAAGGTTTTTATTGTATATTTGGTCTTTTTGTACTCACACTTAATTTGTATCTTATGCTATTCACTGATAAACCTTTTCATTTTTTTCATTTTCTCATTTACATGCATTATGCTTTATATTATTACCACAGCCTCATATATTTAGTTTATATCTATAGTCTTCTGGATCTGTACTTTAAACTATCCTTCCATACATATTACTTTCAACAATATAACATATATATTCACTCTATTTATTATTTTTTATTTATTTTCCATTTTATTGTAATATTATCAATTTTTGCATCTAGTCTTCTATTTATTTATTTATTTGCCTATTTAAGTGTAGATGTTTACATACATTCAAGTCATCTAATCTAATTTGCTACCTATTATTTTTTTTACTTATTTACTTATACTGGGGTAGTTTTATACATACATATCTATCATTTATTTTTTATTTAATTTTTAATAATAATGAATACATATATACTGGTTTGTACTTATAATTATTTGGTATATAACGTATTTATTCCTTCGTATTTATTCCTTCTTATTTATTTTATCTCTTTTCATCTTAAGTCTTTATAATAAAAATTTTTTTAAAAAATTTTTGTGATGTTCTCATAAGCGTTTACACATAATACTTCCCCTTCTATTCTTTAATATGCCTAAACTGGTATATTTGGCACTATATTATTAAAGTTAATAAGTGACTTATTTATAAATTTAAATTAAATATATATTTTTATTTTATATTTTATAATTTAGCGTACTTAAAACCTTAACAAACTACGATAAATCTAACAACCGTATGTTTACTCTGCAACAAACCGGTGTTATAAATTTTAAGTTACCCATGAAATAAGTATCTGACTTAGTAACATACTGTTTTAAAAATATATTATATCTAAATTAAATATTTTATGGAATGCATGAATGGTTCTATCATTGGTTCTTCTTTTATTATGAGGCACAATTATAATTTTGAAGGACTAAATTGTAGCATAGTTTGCTTCCCTTTTGTTTATCTGTGCTAGTCGTTGCTTGTAATTATGTATGTGTATAAGTGTATGCATATACATATTACTATGTGTGTATGTGCGATTGATCTGTAGATGCGTGTGTGAATATTGGCGTTCCCTGACTAACCAACCGTATAATTTTTCTTTTGTGATTTAAATTTCAAACCAATAGCTAATCGATTAATCTATATTTTCTTTACCTAGTGGTCAGCATTTCTTAACTCATAGTTATTTCGATCTTGTAAGGATGGACTTGGTGCTAACTTAACTGTATCTATTTTTTATTATATTTTTTTTATTATTATTATTATTATTATTATTATTATTATTATTAATGTAATTTTTATTAACTTTTTATAGCTTTAGAATCTTATGAACTGTACCACGGATTTAATTATTATTTTTCATCTCCATATATGTTAGCCTTTTTTTTTATATATATACAAAAAACTATTAGCCAAATATGTATAATATCGGTACTTATTGATATTAATATTACACTATTATATATTTTGTTTTATTTTTGTTCTGTTTACCTTCCTTTTTGTACAAATGTGTATTATATTATATAAGTGTAGCTTTATGATGTAAAGTTTTTATATTTTACATTTTTATATTTTTATATTTATATGTATATGATTATATAATATTTTTCACTATTATAACAAATTTAATTTAATTCTCTGAAGAGGCCGTGGGGCATCCTTGTTAATGCCTCATTTATACCTGCCTTTATGGCTTATAGGTTAAATGAGGTATGACTGTCCTCACTGCCGAAACAGCTGTCAGTTTTGATTTATTTTTGCATATTATATTTGAAAAAATTTTTTACTTATATCTCTTTATCTTTTTACTATTACTGTATATCTCATTTCATTTTATATATTGCCTTTACTCATATGTATGGTGTATTAAAGTATGGATTGAGTATCATCGGATAGTTGATGTTTTACACTGATTTAAGTATATTTCTCCATTCTCTAATTTTGTAATACTATATATACAACACTATATATACACACATATATATATACATATATTATATATACATATATATACACACACATATATATATACATATACATATATATATATACATATATATACACACATATATATACACACATATATATACATTATTATTATACATATATATACACACATATATATATATACATATACATATATATATACATATACACACATATATATATACATATACATATATATATACATATATTATATACATATATATATACATATATATATACATATATATATACATATATATATATACATATATATACATATAACATATATATACATATATATACATATACATATATACATATACACATATACACATACACATACATACATATACATATATACAGATATATAAATATATGCATATATATATATATAAATTCTGTTTAGCCATCACTAACCAACTGTTAGAACTTAGTATACGTATAATGCACAGAATTACTAAGCTCCAGCAATGAGGTGGTATGACTTAACAGACAACCTCACCTCTGGACCCCTATATAAACCAGAAGAAAAGTACAAAGGAAAACGACTGATTGGCTGATTGATTGTTTGGTGGGTGGAGAGCTAAATGAGAATTTAACAGGCTGGTGGGTGTTGGAATGGACAGAGGTGTGGATAGATTTGTGTATGAGTAATATGAGACATGAGTAAGAAACACGTGAGAGCCGTTGTGGTGTTGTGAAAGCCACACTCAACCTAAAATCCTTGTACAGGCATTGGTGATCTGTTAGTTTGTCCATGCATCTCTCCATGCTGCTGTCTCGGCTTCTGTCCGTCTGTCAACATATATATAGATGTTGGCATGAGTGAATGGTTAAGAAGTTTGTGCTTTGCAATCATGAGGTCCCCCAGGTCCAAATTCCCCTTGGGTTAACCCTATATACCCCTGGTTGCATTTTCACAATGCATAACCTGCTCCTACTTGTTTGGACATAAACTTGCCAGGAAGTACCTGACCGAGCATACACAATGTTCAACAGGTAGTCAACACCTGTAGCTAATAGCTACATACTGTCCTTCTCTTCCTAAATACAGTGAAATAACATAAACTTTACATGGTCAACATTGGTATATCAATTTATTTGCCTCTATCTTCTATTATTAACTTAAACCCACCTCACTCTAATTATCTTTGATTAAATATATATTTTTTCTTTTTACCTTCAGTCTGGGTCTTAGTGTCAACCTTTTTTTTTTTTTTTGCTTATTTCATAAATGGTTCATATATCAACTCACTCTGGATTTCTTGAATCATCTATTATCCTTCATGTGTAACCCTTCACATAAGGAATACTCTATTACATATCTAGGAGTTATCTACATACAGATACAAGGTTGATTCACATTGTTTAAAGTTCTGATTTCATTGTGGGTGGAAGTAATCTACCATATTGTGAACAATGCCCTTGCCTTACAAGTAAAGTTTATGTAACATATATTTTAAAATTCTATTTAACTTACTAACCCTTAACCCTTTTGTTACTGTATTTATTTTGAGATGCTCTGTATTCTTTCGATTACTTTAAATAAAACAAAGAATTTAGTAAAATAACTTAGTAATCATTCAGGTAGTGTTAGGAACATAAATTGGGACTAAGGTTTAGTGGAAAATTTTAATTCAAAACATGAAAACAAGACATTTATACTCAGATCCAGAGGCACTTTCTGGGTTAATGTATACAAATCTCTCTTAGAAATTATTCCTATCAATTTCGTTTTAAGGCAAGTGGATGAAATATATTCTGACCTTCTTTAATACAGGGCATTCATGATTCTACATCTAAACTTTGGGGGTCATTTTGGAGTTGATCTGATAGTCTTTCTTTTATTCTTTTGACTGCAACCATGCTGGAGCACCACCTTGAAGAATTTTAGTGAAATAAATCAACTCCAGAGCTTATTTTTTTAAGCTTAGTACTTATTCTATCAGTCTGTTTTGCCAAACTGCTAAGTTACAGGGACGTAAACATACCAAAAGCAGTTGTCAAGCAGTGACAGGGGGACAAATACAGGCACACATACAAATATATATATATATATATATATATATATATATGCACATATGTATATGATGGACTTCTTTCAGTTTCCATCTACCAAATCCACTCACAAAGCTTTGGTTGACCCAAGGCTATAGTAGAAAACACTTGCTCATGGTGCCACACAGTGGGACTGAACCAGGAACCATGTGGTTGCGAAGTAAGTTTCTTACCACACAGCTATGCATGCGCCTATAACAAACTTTAAGACCATATCAGTTTTCTCATTTCTACCTCACATATTCTTTGCACTGAACAATAATTGTCCCCTACCAAACATATCACCATGATCACCGTGACCAACCAGGCTATCACATGTTGCTACACATCGCTGGTCACAATGCGCTTTGCATTATTTTAGCCTTCATATGACACCACCCCGCTGGCTAAACGAGCAGGCCAATAGAAGGAAGAATGAGAGAAAATTGTGGCAAAAGAGTACAGCAGGGATCACCATCACCCCCTGCAGGAGCCTCGTGGAGCTTTAGGTGTTTTCGTTCAATAAACACTCGCAACACCCAGTCTGGGAATCGAAACAACGATCCTACAATTGCGAGTCCACTGCCCTAACCACTGGGCCATTGCACCTCCACACTAAGCATATAAGACTCTCTAAACCAGTGGTTTTCAACCAGTGTTCCGCGGAACCTTAGGGTTCCACCAGTTCAGTCCAGGGGTTCCGCAAGAGGTTACAAAACTGCTAAAATCGGCAGTAATTTTTAATTCTCCTGCACAGATATGTGTGCATAAGACTATTAAATTATTGCACAGGGGTTCCTTGAGCCAGTGGAATGTTTCCTTGGGGTTCCGCTGCAGCAAAAAGTTTGAAAAGCACTGCTCTAAACAATTATACTTGAGTTCACTTCAAACCTTAATAGTGGCAACACCTTGAGTAGAGCTGCATGGATATGTTTTTAACCAGGATAAAACCTGGACGCAGATAATACAACAAAATGTAAACAAACACCATATAACAAGATATTCATGAAGCAGAAACATAGGTCAGAGGTTTAAAGGGAATATGCTGTATAAATGACTATAATAATAAAAAGTGTGTAGATGTATAATTCTCCTTATTTATTTGAATTGTCTTACATATATATATGGTGGCTGCCCCCTCGTTATCGAGTATGGCCATTGCACGAAGCTTAATCAATGTTGTTATCGTGCAATGCCTGTGCAAGAAGATTTTTTTTTTAAAGTGAGGAAAGGCTATGCACTGAGTTAATCCCACTCACTAAGCAACAGCAGCCATAATCCGAAAAGAAGAGCAAGTCAACATCATCGGTAACCACTGAGCCACAGGTTTTATGTTGGAGTTATCCCAGTTACCTGAGTTACCTTCTCCTAGAAGGATACCCTAACAAAGGCCAGAAGTCCTTCACTCCCAATGGTTTAACTGCGCGATCGGATATTCAGTCCGATTATTTCTATGTCCCCGCACATGATACAACCTTAAGACATTTATTGGATGGCCGTTGACTCTCAAGAGTTCCTCCACCCTTTGACGGGTTTTGTTTTTCATCCCGCAGGGTGACCAATAAACACCCTCCTCACCAAGCAAGCTTGGTGGGGTTGCCGGTTTAGTCACCGACGACCCGACCATGCAACAGGTTGTACTGGGTTACATGTTACTAGTAGCACTCGAAAGTGACCTGGCATATATATATATATAAATATCTATATATATATATAAATATATATATATATATATATATATATATATATATATATATATTATATATATATATATATACACACACACACAGATGCAAAATTACATAAAGACATATGTAGAGAGAAGTAAAAAAAAAAAAAAATGGCATTTTGATTTGGGGGGAAAAACATTAAGAGATAAATAATTATTTGACTTACTGTGAAAACCAGAAAGTCTCTCATGAAATTAATTTTAAAAAATCTACATGAGTAAGAAACAAAGTTTAACTGTGTAAAAAGAAAACAAATGATAAAGTAAAATAACTGATAGTAAAAAAAAAAAAAAGATAGATATGGCAGTGATTATATGTGTGTTTGTGTGTATAAAGTGAGATGTATCTACAGAGGGAAACAGTGATAAATACGAATATATACACACACACACACACAGATACACACACACACACACAGATATACACACACACATACACACACACACATATATATATATATATGTATATACATGCATGTAAAGACATTATTATATCTATATATATATATATATATATATATACACACACATATATCTAACAGTATGGTAAATGGATGTTAAATGATATATATATATATATATATATATACACACACACACACACATTTACATACATATATACATACGCGTATAAATATACTCAGGTATACATACACTTATATACATACATATAATTATATATGGAGAGAGAGAGAGAAAGAAATTGAACGAAACAAACAACAGTTCTGTCTTCTAATCACCAACATTTTGTCTATTTATTTATCTATTTTATTTATTTACTCATTAATTTATGTATTTACTATTTTCTCTTTGATTTGTTATAGCGATCAATTTTTATTTTTTTTCTCTATTTTTAATTTTTCTTCGCATTACATTTTCTCACTTGCTTTTGTTTCCTATTATTTTGTTTATAATTTTTTTTACATTAATTTTATGTTTTTTGTTTACTTTTTTTTTTTTCAGCTTATATAAATGTTTAAATTAGTAGTAATGGTGTAGGTGTTTAACAAATTGTCATTAATTGCTCCTGCCACCTTTATTGTTTTTTTTTTTCTTCTTTTTCTTTGTTATATATATATCATTTTAAAATAAGTACTTAATGACTAAGTTTTAGTGTTACTTGACCAGTGTCCTAACTAGTTTATCTATCTCAGCTCAAATAATGATTCATTTCAAACAAGGCCAGAAACACACAAAATAATTAATTGCCATTTTGTCTTGTCTTGCTTTGTTCTCTTTTTTTTTTTCATAATTATTTTTTCTATCTATTGTCATAGGCATGGTTGTGTTGTTAAGAAAATTGCTTCTCAACCATGTGGTCTTCAGTTCAGTCCCACCAAGCAGAACCTTGTGAAAGTGTCTTCTATTGTAGCTCTGGATCAAGAAAAGCTTTGTTGAATTGACTTGACAGATGAAAACTGAAGGAAGCCGATATATATATATATATATATATATATATATATATATATATAGAGAGAGAGAGAGAGAGAGAGAGAGAGAGAGAAAGAGAGAGGCTGTATGGTAAGTAGCTTTCTTACCAACCACATGATTCCGGGTTCAGTTCCACTGTGTGGCTCCTTGGGATGTGCTTCAGATGGATCTATGGTATGTATGTATGTATACATACATACATACGTACGTACGTACATATGTACGCACAGGGTGCAGTGAATAAACTGTCAGCTACATTACGCAAAAATGAAAATAACACTGACATCTCATTGTAACAGATATATTTGCCAAAATTACATAAAAATATCTTGAAATACTAAAGAGTAAATTTATTCAATAAAATTGCCATTGGCTTCAACCACAGCCTCCAGACGACTTTGGAATCTCCTGCAACCCTTCTAGAGGGTCTCCTTGTTTAAGTTGGCGAATGCTGCCATAATCCTTGCCTTCAGTTTATCTTTGTTGTTACAAGGAGTTTTGTTGGACTCTCACTCAACTGCACCCCACACATCATAATGAAGGGGGTTGCAGTCTGGGGAGTTAGGTGGCCAGTTGTTAGGGGTGATGTAGTCATAGAAATTGCCTGACAGCTGTGACTGGGTTCTCCTGCTTGTGTGGCATGATGCAGAGTCCTGTTGCCCAACATTAGGGTCTTCCAGCAGTCACCTTCTTGACCCAGAGCAGCACTACCTCTTCCAGGCATTTGATGTAGGCCTCCATGTTGAGTTTGAGGCCATGTGGGAAGATGAATGGAAGCATAATGTCACCATCACTAGTGATCACTCCCAACACCATGATGTTTACTGGATGTTTGAGTTTTATCCCTCCCAGTAAATGTCCTCAGATTGACACCCAAACACTCTGAAATGTATGTATAGGAGCTTCTGGCATGAATGCCAAGCAGTACAGCATGTTGTTTTCAAATTTCTGGCAGAGTGAATTGTGTCCCTATATTTTCGCACAGATCATGTCATATAGCCAGCTGGAGACGATGTCTCCTGGGGCTAAATTACAGCAACATTGGTCCTAAACCAGGACTGCCATGTTATGTTGGCAAATAATCTTTACTCGAAAGTACTGTTGCTGAATATCTCTTGTTGTGAGATTTACAAATAGTAATTTTCTTACAAACCATACAGTTAGGAAACAAACGTCTTACCACACAATGATGCTTGTACCTCCTTACTCTTTACTCTTTTACTTGTTTCAGTCATTTGACTGCGGCCATGCTGGAGCACCGCCTTTAATCGAGCAACTCAACCCCTGGACTTTGTAAGCCCAGTACTTATTCTATCGGTCTCTTTTGCCGAACCGCTAAGTGACGGGGACATAAACACACCAGCATCAGTTGTCAAGCAATGCTAGGGGGACAAACACAGACACACAAACATATACACACACACTTATATATATATATACATATATACGACAGGATTCTTTCAGTTTCCATCTACCAAATCCACTCACAAGGCATTGGTCGGCCTGGGGCTATAGCAGAAGACACTTGCCCAAGATGCCACGCAGTGGGACTGAACCCGGAACCATGTGGTTGGTTAGCAAGCTACTTACCACACAGCCACTCCTGTGCCTATGTAGAGAATTTTATTCTTTTTAATATATTTTAGTCAGTTCTTTAGAGAGATGGGTAGCCATATTCTTAAGTATGACTTGATGCAGTGGGAAGTAAAAGATCAATATTTCATAAAATTTAATAAGAATTTCTCATATTCTTACTCCATTAAAAATCTTTATCTCCTCCTCATTTCCTCACTCTAACTTGTTGTTTTTTTGTTTTTTGTTTTTTTGGTGCAATTGGTGAGTTGGATAGGAAGGTGAGGAAGGAATCTTGATTCCTGCATTAAACCTCATTTCATTGGCGAATGTCTTCCCCTTTTCACTCTTTATTTCTCTAAGTTGCATTTCATGTGGGTTGTGTAAAAGATATGGATTCTATATTAGTGTTCAAAAATCTAGGAGTAGGGATTCATAGCTCGGTTAAAGCACTGGACTAAGTTTTTTGTGGGGTTGGGGAGCTCAGCCAAACAGATTAAATCCTTAAATCCATAAAAATGTTTTAGCCCGACGGCCACGGCCATGCTGGGGCACCACCACTGGATAACTTATTCCCATGTTTTGCAAGATAACTTATTCCCATGTTCTGCTAAAAATGATGGCAAAGCCATGACCAGGATGCCTTAAATCAAAGACAGACTTACTTAGGATTCACCCAGGACTAATCAAAGTCAACCATACCATTTTCATGAACAATTTTCCAAGCCCACATTAGTTGGATGGATTGAATGAGGCAGTTTTTCTGTGACCTTCGTTTTTGTCAAGCATCACTTCTTTCCGTGCATCACTTCTTCCCATGGATGGGGATATTTCCATATGGCCTTACTTGTCTTGGCAGAATATTGGAAATAAAAGAAATTCATTTACAACAATCAGTCAATGTCTTACAGAGAGACAAAACATACACCACCACCAACAACAACACTGAACACCTTTTTGATCTCCATGTGTCCAACGCACGTGGACATGCCTACAAAGTCAGAAAACAGCACAGCTCCCATGACTTTCGGAAACATTTTTTCATGCTCAGAGTTGCCGAAGCATGGAACAAATTGCCTGCGTCAGTTGTTGACTGCCATGACACTGCATCCTTTAAGGCCCTCATGCTTTTCGAAATCCACCGAAACTACACCTGATTGACCCCCTTCCATACTCATACACATATGTGTATGTCATGACTCATGCACTGTTCTTTTCCTGACGCTTGTACATTACCCTATGTACTATACATACACTTTAGATGAGTTGTAGTGCACCTGAGCACTGTACACAATGTTTTATTATTATACAAGGGGCTTCTTTCATTCCCCATCTTTTTCCCACCAAATTTACTCACATTCCATTGGTCAGTCCGGAGTTACAAGGGTTACAATAGAAAACACTTGCGCAAGGAGTCATGTGGTGGAACTGAACCTGAAACCAAGCGGTTGGGGAGCAAACCTCTCAACCACAAAGCCATGCCTGCACCTATAATCACATATATCTCCAAAAACCACTACAAACACAACCACCATCCTCGTATTCACTACAAGATCAATAAAGCTACAAGAAAAAGAAACAAATAATACAGTCAAAGAGTGACAAAAAAAAAGTCTGATAATGCAAAACTTATTGACTCAGAACTATTTTCCTATCATTTCACATGATGGGAAGAGACTGGGGTTGGTGAGTAAATCAAGAGAAAAATAATTAAAATTTTCAAAAAGCATGACAAAGTAATTAACCAAGCAAGCAAGCAAGCCATTCTTTATTATGTATATATGTGTGTGGGGGGGTTTATTTGTGCACACACACATGGAGACAGTTCCTTTAGAAGATGTGGAAAAGAAAAATGAAAAGAAAGGAAAACATAACCATACTTCTTTTCCACCGGAATAAGTGTGGCTGTATGGTTAAAAAGCTTGCCTCCCCCAGTTGTGTAGTCCTGGGTGCAGACCAACTGCACAACAGCTAGGGCAAGTGTCTTCTACTATACCCCAGACTGACCAAACCTTAGAAATAGTAGGAGCCTATTCTCTCTTTCTCTCTCTTTGTGTGTGTATATATATATATATATATAGAGAGAGAGAGAGATATCATTTGATACTAGTGTGTGTGTGTGTGTGTATATGTAGGTTATGAGAGGTAATGGTGTCAATAAGACCCAAAGGTGTCAGGTAATGCTGGGTAAGTGCTATGGACATAATTAAGTTCCAGGTTTGGTGATTATGTGAATAAGGAGTCCAACATAGGTCATATATCAGCATTAAATAATGAGGCCATTAAATAATGATGGCTACACAACCAAATAAAAATATCAATGATTTCAGTTCTCTCTCTCTCTCTCTTTTTAGTTTCAAATTTTACTTTGAATGAAAATACCTAATTTCAGTGAGAAGCAAACATTTGGAGGATTTTGAAGATAACAGTATAAAAGGCAGAAGGACTGAAACTTTGAGGAGGGTGCTGGTCAATTAACTCAACCCGAGTGCGTAAGTGGTGCTTATTTCATTGGCCCTGAAAGGTTGAGGAGCAGAGTCAACCTCCGTGGAATTTGAATTCAGAACATGAAGACAGCTGAAACACCGCTAAGCATTTCACCCAGCATGCAAGCAATTCTGCCAGCTCACTGCCTTAATAATAATAATAATAATAATAATAATAATAATAGGCGCAGGAGTGGCTGTGGTAAGTAACTTGCTAACCAGCCACATAGTTCCGGGTTCAGTCCCACTGCGTGGCATCTTGGGCAAGTGTCTTCTGCTATAGCCCCGGGCCGACCAATGCCTTGTGAGTGGATTTGGTAGACGGAAACTGAAAGAAGCCAGTCGTATATATGTATATATATACATGTGTGTTTGTGTGTCTGTGTTTGTCCCCCTAACATTGCTTGACAACCGATGCTGGTGTGTTTACGTCCCCGTCACTTAGCGGTTCGGCAAAAGAGACTGATAGAATAAGTACTGGGCTTACAAAGAATAAGTCTCGGGGTCGATTTGCTCGACTAAAGGCGGTGCTCCAGCATGGCCGCAGTCAAATGACTGAAACAAGTAAAGAGTAATAATCCTTTCAACTGGAGGCACAAGGCCTCAGATTTCTGGGGGAGGGGACTAGTTGATTACATCGACCCCAGTGTTTCACTGGTACTTAATTTATCGACCCCAAAAGGATGAAAGGCAAAGTCAACCTCGGCAGAATTTGAACTCAGAATGTAGCTGAAAAGAATGTATAGCATGGTACCATAGGCTGCAGGTAGTACGCCTGCTATGCATGCAAGGCTCCAGGAGCTCCAACAAAACCTCTGATAAAGAGACAATAATAATAATGATAATGATGATAATAATAGTAATAGTAATAAGGGTCTCAAATTTTGGGACAAGGCCAGCAAATTCACAGAAGGGGTAAGTTGATTAAATCAACCCCAGTTCTCAAATGGTACTTATTTTATCAACCCTGAAAAGATGAATGGTAAAGATGACCTCAGTAGAATTTGAACTTGGAACATAAAGGCAAACAAAATGCCAAGTATTTTTCCCAGCATGCTAACAATTTTGCTAGCTTGCCACTTCAATAATAATAATAATAATAATAATAATATAGTCGTTGTCGTCGTCATCATCATTTAATGTCTATTTTCCATGCTGGGACAGGCTGGACAGTTTGACAGGATACTGCAAGCCAAAGGTCTATGATGAACTTCAGTGTCAGCCTTGTCATATTTTGTACAGCTTGATGCCCTTCCTGACACCAACCACTTCACAGTGTGTGGTGGGTGTTTTTTTTTCGTGTCACTGGAATTAATGAAGCTGCCAAGTAATTTGCAAGACAGAGAATAGAGAAAAGCTCCAGCCACAAGGTGGTGAGGAGTATTCAAGGTAGCAGGGTTGTGATTTCATGCCAAGGCTAAATTAGGAAGCACACTGTCGGTTATAACGACGAGGGTTCTGGTTGATCCGAATCAACGGAACAGCCTGCTCGTGAAATTAACGTGTAAGTGGCTGAGCACTCCACAGACACGTGTACCCTTAACGTAGTTCTCTCGGGATATTCAGCGTGACACAGAGTGACAAGGCCGGCCCTTTGAAATACAGGTACAACAGAAACAGGAAGTAAGAGTGAGAGAAAGTTGTGGTGAAAGAGTAACAGCATGGGATCACCACCATCCCCTGCCGAGCCTCGTGGAGCTTTTAGGTGTTTTCGCTCAATAAACACTCACAACGGCCCGTTCTGGGAATCGAAACCGCATCCTATGACCGCGAGTCCACTGCCCTAACCACTGGGCCATTGCGCCTCCACCAAGGCTAAATATGATAGAGAGACAAGCATAGCAAGTATACATCACTACCACACATTATACAGGGGATGTTGGGAGTTGTTGGAAGGGGATGAATGTGATAGTGATGTGGTGCAGAGCAAATTCTCAAGGTACAAGAAGGTGAGCATAAGAGAAGATACAGACAGTGGGTCGGGGGAGGATGGAGTGGGTTCATTCATGCGTGTGAGGGAAGAGTAATAAAATTTCAAGACAAAACCATGGGTTAAAAACTTGTATCAACAACATAAGACAGAGAGCAAATATCTGAAGAGAAGAGAAGGAAAACTATCACAGAAATGCAGACCTTATGACTACTACTACTACTACTACAAGAAATTAAGGGAAAAAAAAAACCCAACTTAGGTGTCAAATGAATTTAAAAATGATATCTGAAAAAAACTGTAGGAAGGAAGAAAATGACAAAATTAAAACAAGACTAACACATACAAACATATACACACAAGAAAATTTTAAAATATATATATATATATAAAAAAAAAAGATCAGAATGGAAAACATACAAAAATAAAATAAAATAAAAATTATTATAAATGAAGAAAAAATTAAATTTTGGAATCGTTGAAAAATCAGAATCAGAAAACTGCAGTTTAAATAAAATCAATTACTCAAAACTATTTGATACGGATATTTCCTATATGTAAGTTTGTTTGTGTTTATGTTGTTTGCTATGTATTCATATAAATGTGTATGCACAACCATATATAATATATATATATATATATATATATATATAATATACATACGTACAAACACAGATATATGTGATAACCAGACACATGAACTTGACAAGGTAACATCTTAATTCTTCTAAATGAATACAAGTATATTTTATATACATACATACATATATACCAATAATATATATATAATATACTATATATATATATGTATATATATACACATAATATAATATTATGTATATATATACCATATATATATGTATATATATACACATATATATATGTATATATATATACACATATATACATATATATATATACACTATATACATATATATATATAACATATACATACATACATACATATATATATACACATATATACATATATATATATATACATATACATACATACATATATATACACATATATACATATATATATATACATATACATACATACATATATATATATACATATACATACATACATACATATATATATATATATATACACATACATATACATACATACATACATATTATATATATACACATACATATATATATACATACATACATATATATATATATGCACATTGTGTGTTGTTTGTTTATACATATACAGTATATAATTTTATTTTTCCTCTTGTTGTTGGCGATGGTCTTTTAATTACCTTTCTCGCAAAAAAAATTCTCAGCACACGCATTTGAGTGAGTGTGTGTGTGTGTGTTGTGTGTGTGTGTGTGTACACATGCATATGCATGTTACAATATATATGCATGTATGTGTATATGTACATAGATATCTCAAAGAATGTGCGTGTATGTATGGATGGATACGTATGCAAATGTGTATATATGCATTTGAGAATTGTGTGTGTATGTATGTGTGTGTGTGTGTACATGTTTATTCAGTTTTGATAGTGTTGTTTTGTTTTGTTTTGTTTACAAAATAATTATATGATGAAGAAATGATGATGATGATGATGATTTTCTGATGATTATTATTATTATTATTTTTCTTCTTGTTTCTTTTGTAAGTTCAATCCAAAGTAGGTCGATGTTACTTTGGCTGTTGCGTACGAGAGAGAGAGAGAGAGAGAGACAGAAAAAGAGACACAGAGATAGAGTGGCGGGAGGGGGGGAGGGCAGACAGGTAGACAGACAGACAGAGAAGTGGGTGAAGGTGAGGGAGGAGGGAGTCAATCGGTAAAGGTGGAAGGAGTAGGAGGTTTTGCATAGCCATGAGATGATGGAGCGGAAGAGGAGAAGAGACATGTGGGGTGTGGTGGATGGGGTGGAGGGGGAGTGAGGTCAGCAATGTTTATAGGAGATAGGAAGCCAACCAACCAACAAACATACCAGCAGACCAGCTAAAGACAACAATAACAACAACAAAATTATAATGATGAACAAGTAAAAAAAAGTATATATATATATATATATATATGTGCAGAAGAAGCTGAAGATGTTGAAGATGATGGTGATGTTAAAGAAACTTCCTTCAGAGAAAAAGTTTTTCTTTTTTTTTTTCTGGAACATCTCATCTCCCAGCTAACCTCCACATCCTTACCAGTTACACGAGTTAACTTTTATGGCAAAAAGAATTAATTTTCAGTCAAAAAAAAAAAATGAAATAAAGTAAGATAAAATATATGAGTCTTGCCTGAAGCTACACTGAAGCTAAATTTTATATATATATATATATACACACACACACACACACACACATATATATATGCATATATACAACACACCACACAAACACATATATATATATGCATAATATATATATATATAATATATATTATATATATATATATATATATATATATATATATATTATATACATGCATAGAAACACACATGTTAACATATAATATATAAACACACAGATGTACCTGTATTCACATATGCATGAATGTATACACACATACACATGCACAGGTGTACCTATATTGACATATGTATGTACACACACACATACACACACACACATGCACAGGTAAATGTGCACACAGATATACCTATAAATACACACATTAGAGTAAATTTATCTTGAACTTTAACCTTATTATAAAAGTCAGATAATAACTCCAAGTAGACTACTAATACCACTTTGTTAACACCACTACCACCACCCCAGTGCTTTCACTCTCACCATCACTAAAACTTTCTTAAAAATCACTACCACCGGCGCTGCCATTACGCCACCATCTCTGTTTTATCATCTCCACCATTACCAGTACCACCAATTTTACCATCAACTACGCCGTCACCACTAATATCACTGCGTTACCATCACTTACCACAACCATCGGTGTGTTGCCATCACCACTACAAATTATCATGATATTATCATCCTCCAGCCACCACTACCAACATCATCGCTGTGTTGCCATCACCTCCACCATCACCACTCTCATCATAGCAGTCACTAACATCACCATCGTCAGCATCATCACCGCAATTGTGCCCACATCTACTTTGCATTTCATATCATACAAGAATCTATAAATAAGTACCTGAGAAGTATAATCAACAAGATAGACTTAATGTTTTTGATACCAACCCAAGATTCTAAGATACAAATGTCCTGTTTTAAAAATCATCTAACTTCAGTCTTTCTGTCAAAATTTCTTGTCAATTTGTTTGGCAAAGTTATTTTACTAAATTCTTAATATTTTTCTCAAAATTAAGTGGAACACAAGCAATGTATGTCTACTAACAAAAGTATTAATCTGTATTGCTCAGTTTAACACTAGCACCTGACATCTGGGTGGTTTATACAAATCCCACCCTGTCGCCATTTCAGGGGTCTCCGATTCAGGGGTACATTTTACTCCTGTCTTCCAAGTAATATCAGAAGCCCTAGAAGCTATTATAGGAGTTACCCTTCTTCCTCCGACTAAACCAGGGGTTCTCAACCATTTTTCTTATCTATGGACCCCCTTTGATTAATATTTTATTCTGGTGGGCCCCAACAGCCATTCTATGATCAAAAACTTGTATAGAAACTTCTTTTAAAATTCCTTTTTCTTTTTCATGCATTAACTCGTGTAGGTTGAACTATGTCAGATGTTAGAGAAAGAAACCTCGCTGTTTCTTTTATTCTGCTGGAATAAAATACATACCAATACATACATCTAAAGCAAAATTTTTTCAGGAGTTCCCGATTTACTGTTTTGTTATGTGGATCCCCAAAAATCTTATGTAGATCTTCAGGGGCCATATGGACCCTGGTCAAGAGTCACTGAACTAAACCATAAAAAATAGTTTGAAAGAGGATCCATCACCATTGAATGAATAAGCCCCTGGACATTGCTGTCTTGAGTCATAGAACTTATAGGCCCAATTCCCTAGTTTCCATGGCCTGTAAGTGGCTGAAATGAGAATACTTTCCCTGGACCAGATGCCAGTCCATTGCAGAGGTGACTTATTTGCAGCTGGGTAGAATGGAGCAACATGAAAGGAAGTGTTTTGCTCAAGAACACAACACACCGTCCAGTCCACAAACTGAAACCATGGTCTCTTGCAATTCTACGTGCAACAACGTAACCACTAAGCCACTGCCTTTAGGCTGACTGAATAAGATTAATAAAAGAATACAAGAAAGAAACAGTCAAATAAGAACCAAGTTTCAGTATGATGACATTATCAGTGATATAGTTAGTGCCTGGTCTAAGAAACAGAATACAGGAAATATTGCTAAGGGAATGCCTAAGGACAGAGTCTTTAGGTGTCCCTCAGTGGAGTATAATTCCACTACATGGAGCTGGAACAGGTCTCTGTTTTGAGGAGAAATCTTGAGTCATGGTTTTCTCAGACCTTGTTAAGAAGCACCACATCACATGTACTGGTCTGTCTTTTCTAACATCAAGTGTTTAGTTTTTTTTTTAACATTCATTTTGCTATGCAAGCATAGATTAGTGAATACATGACCCAGGCATCGTTTTGCAATGAGATGGATGTCCTTCCTGCTGCTAACCCTTACTTGTTTATCAAGCAAGAAATCTTTTATTACAGACACTATCAGAGGTGTAAACCATTTGATAGGAGAAACGACATCTTCACTTGCAGATCAGTAATTTTTCAAAGAAGCTCATATGTAAACACACACATGCTTGCACACACACGTGTACACCCACGAACACACACACACACAATTATGTGCTTCTTTCAGTTTCCATGTCCCAAATCATCTCATAAGGCTTTGATTGGTCTGGAACTACAGTGGAAGACATTTGCCCATGGTACCATGCAGTGGAACTGAACTCTAAACTACGTGGTTGTGAAACAAACTTCTTAGCCACTTAGTCGTGTCTCTGTCTAAGTAAGCAATGCAAAAAAATTTAATTTAATTTAATTCAGTTCCCTCAAACACATGCAGAAAGTTCAAGAGATTAAAGCAGATGCCAGTTTTCTGTACACTGCCCACACAAAGCACAAACTGCACACATATCAAGCTGATGACCAGCAAAAAATAGATGCTAAATCACTCTCAAATCGCAATTGTCTATCTTCAAAAAGAAAAGGCAGACAGAACAAGGTCATTATTATGAACAGTTTCACATCTATTTCCACATCCATGTTGAGATGGTGGTGGTGGTGGTGTCTTCTTCTTCTTCCAATCAGGACTCACGCCATTAGCCACAAAGAATAATCTCTAATTCGAGCCTACTCTAAGCTACAAAGAATGCGTGTGGCAACTTGAAGATCCACCCACCACACGTGATATACTGGCGGTTGCACGGGCGCGAAAGCTACGTTGTTATCCTCATCCCGTAAACGGTGGCTTTTAATGGGTGGAGAGCTGAACCATCCTGGGGTACAGAGGATTCACAATCTAGACTAGGGTCTGAAAGTTTACCTCACCATAGTGGGTTACACCATGGTTCTTCTGCTTTGTGGCAGAAGTAGGAAGAAAGAGTGAGAGAAAGTTGTGGTGAAAGATTACAGCGGGGTTCACCCCCACCCCCATCCCCACTGGAACCTCATGGAGCTTAGGTGTTTTTGCTCAATAAACACTCACAATGCCCGGTCTGGGAATCGAAACTGTGTTCTTACGACCGCGAGTCCGCTGCTCTAACCACTGGGCCTTTGCGCCTTCACAGTGGTGGTGTTGGTGGGATGGCGTCAGTTGCAGCGATTGTAATACAATGATGATGTCCAAACAGGAGCTAAGCAGCTAATAAAAGTGTGAGGCTTTATAGAGGTGTGACAAGTAGGCTTACAGAAGTGTGATAATTAGGCTAGCAGAGGTATGAGGCAAATGGAAGTGTTGTAATAAGGCTAAGAGAAGCATGATAATGAGGTTAACAGAAGTGTGGATAATGAGGTAATTATTGAAGTGGTATCACAAAGAAGCCCGTCGTATATATGTATATATATATATATATATATATATATATATATGCATGTGTGTGTTTGTGTGTCTGTGTTTGTCCCCCTAGCATCGCTTGACAACCGATGCTGGTGTGTTTACGTCCCCGTCATTTAGCGGTTCGGCAAAACAGACCGATAGAATAAGTACTGGGCTTACAAAGAATAAGTCCCGGGGTCGAGTTGCTCGACTAAAGGCGGTGCTCCAGCATGGCCGCAGTCAAATGACTGAAACAAGTAAAAGAGTAAAGAGTAAGAGTAATTGGTGGGTGCAGCATCAATAGGCTGATATTTGCAGGCAACGTGGTACAAGTCGGTTCATCAGAAGGTTTTCTCCAGCATTCATAGAATTGGTTCACTGCTGATTGCTACAAAGCAGGGATGAGAATTAGTGTTGTAAAGATGGAGACAGTGGTCTACTCCAAAGAGTCTCTCTGGTGCCCTCTGCAAGCTGATGACCAGCAAAAAATATATGCTAAATCACTCTCAAATTCGCAATTGTCTATCTACAAAAGATGATACAAGTCGGTTCATCAGAAGGTTTTCTCCAGCATTCATAGAATTGGTTCACTGCTGATTGCTACAAAGCAGGGATGAGAATTAGTGTTGCAAAGATGGAGACAGTGGTCTACTCCAAAGAGTCTCTCTGGTGCACTCTGCAAGCTGATGACCAGCAAACATATCAAGCTGATGACCAGCAAACATATCAAGCTGATGACCAGCAAAAAATAGATGCTAAATCACTCTCTGCATGCCAGAAGAACAACACTGAGACAAGCAGAGAGGCTGAAGTATTTTGGGGCCGTATTCACAAGCGATGGGAATCAAGAGGTTGAATCAGATGCTAGAACTACAGGTGTTGGTACAGTAAAACACCAGCTCGTCAGAAGAGGTGAGGTAGGTACAAAAATCACTGGTTCCCAACCAGGGTCCATCCATATGACCCTGAAGGGTTCATATAAGATTTTCCGTTAAAAATTGTGTGTAATAAATTGGTTTATACTTCAACAATACACAAAACATTTTAGCAATTTTTTTTTTATATATGATTCTTAGTGATATTTAATTATAAAAATATAATAGGATTTTTTGGGCCACCTGAGTAAAATAGGAATCAAAGGGGTCCGCAGGTAAAAAAATGGTTGAGAAACGCTGAATTGGGTTTTTGTGTGTATCCTCACCTGAGTCTAATAAAGATGTGATAGAAAAGATGAGAAAAGTGTGATAATGAGGTGAAAGTTTATTAAATGAAGCATTCAGAAAATGAGGTTGTTGCATGCATGAAACTGAACAAGCAGAAAATTTATATAAAACTACCAAAATTTATATAAAACTACATATATATACAAGCTGTATAATAAAATGCAAATGGATAATATGTTTAAATTTGGGTCCCATTTTCAAGCTCTCCTACTTTACAGAGCAAATATACAATAATCTCATAATACAAACATGAAAAAAAAATCCAAATCTG
>NW_021834667.1:17500-45933 GCF_006345805.1 Octopus sinensis
GTGTATGTTCCCCTACCTCTCTAACTACAACATACTAGCTTTTTGCTTAGTGCATTCAAATATGTCTTAACTGAATTCCTCCAAATGGGAATAGGTTTATGGTTTTGACATTTGTACTACTCCTTCCTATATCTATAAATAGAAAATATTCTTTGTCTCCATCCAACCAAAAATAAAATCCCCCTTCCCCACTGACAGATCTAAATAACAAAGTAAACTCAATGATAAAATCTACAGTCAAAGAGTGAATTTGCTACTATCATGTTCTTAAGAATGAAATCAACCTATCTGTCTATATATCTACCCTCTTTATAATGTTGGCAAATGAAATAGAGATAAGAATATGCATTGTCTGTCTGACTGGAAAATTCTATAAGTGGCTGAAGATTGCTTGACATTTTACAACTGATGTAATACTTACAGTGTTTAATAAAATGAAGTAGCATGAAACAATTGTACTGCTCTACCTTGGATATACTTGTTGCTTATTTTGATTATAATCACCCCATTTGATTTATATGGATAAAACCATACAAAATTCTGGTGCCTTTGACTTAAGTACCATATTCATCTGAATCTAAATTTTGCTGATATATATATATATATATATATATATATATATATATATATATTATACATCTATTATATAAAATCTGTTCTGTGTGTGTGTGTGTTTGTGTCTTCTAGGATCTCGAGCATCCTCCATCTGATAGAGCTCAAATTTGATATGTAGATACCAACAGTATCAGAGCGTGTATTAGTCTTGAAAAAAATTACTAAAATCGATTCCAGGTGAGAATGCGATCGATAAAGCCTTGGGACCGTACATTTGTACATGCAAGTACATCAGCTGTTGCAATCGATACTACGTGTATGCTAGAAAAATGCACATGCAGTTTGCACAAAAAAGCCGGCCTGTTTGTTGTCTCAAATTTAGGTTAAATCAGTGTTTCTCAAAGGGGAGGTCTATGGGATAGTCGTACAAGTTGTTTTGAGAAAATTTGGTTTAAATGTTTGACAACTCAGCACCGTCCATTGGATGGAGGTGGGTGTTTTGCTCATATATATATATTTATTATATGAATATCTATATATATAAAACTGAGAATGTGTGTGTGTCTGTCTGTGGGAATCCCTAAAGCTTGAGAACTACACAACCAATTTCATTCAAATGTTACACATGTCTTACTTAGGGTCCATGTAGTGTCATGGGCAAAAAAAGTTTTAACTTTTTGCCTAGTGCGTGCCCACAGCAATATTATATCTTCTCCACTATTTCAGTATTACGTGTCAAAAGTGAAACAAAAACATCTCTATATTGTAATGTCAGATGCTTTCACTTTAATACTGAAACTGTTTAAGTGAAATTATTATATAACAGGTATGAACTGTAACTGGACATCCATTATGCTAGAAGATCTGCTATGGTCTTATATGCTACACCACTGGTTTTAAATTCATATTAATCAAGTTTATATTCAATTTTTCACCCTTATTATTTTAAATTTAAATTTACATGTGTATATATATATATATATAGATGTATACATATAGATGTATATATATATAGATGTATATATATATATATATATATAGTTATTTTATTAATAAATATTATAGTATAGAGAGATTTTATTCTTTATTTGTGAATTCATTCTAATTTAATATATATATATATATATATATATATATATAATATATATATATATAGATGTATATGTATATATACATATATATATATATATATATATATTATATATACACACACACATGTATATATGTAGATATGTATACATGTATATGTATAGCTGTATATGTATACATGTATATGTATAGCTGTATATATATACACGTATATGTATAGATGTATTTCTGTATAGATGTATATGTATATATATAGATGTACATGTAATATGTACACATATATATACACATATATACATGCATACATATATACACCCATACATACATCCCCCACACACATACGTAGGTGCAGGTATGGCTGTGTGGTAACAAACTTGGTTCCAAAATACATGGTACCCAGTTCAGTCCCACTGTGTGGTAACTTGGCATGTGTCTTCTGCTATAGCCTCAGACCAACCAAAGCCTTGTCAGTGGATTTTGTAGACAGAAACTGAAAGAAAGTTATTGTATATATATGTAAGTCTACGTGTGTTTCTTTCTGTTTCTCCCTCATCACTGCTTCAGAACTGATGTTCGTTTATTTACATCCCCATAAGTTACTGGTTTCACAAGAAACTGATAGAATAAGTACCAGGCTTATCAAAAGAAAAAAAAGCACTAGGCAGTGTCTCATATTTTTGTTTGCCTACTCAGTTGTATCTATCAATTTATCTTTGTGTGTGTGTGTGTGTATATATATATACATATATATATATATATATATATATATATATATATATATATGTATGGATTTCATTGACAGGAACTGAAACAAATCAATTGTATATATATGTATGTGTATGTGTGTGTCTTTGTCTCTGTGTTTCGCCCTCATCACTGCTTCACAACTGCTGTTCATTTATTTACATCCCCATAACTTACTGGTTTCACAAGAACAAACTAATAGAATAAGTACCGGGCTTATCAACATAAAATAAGCACTAGGCTGTGTCTCATATTTTTGTTTGCCCACTCAGTTGTATCTATCAATTTATCTTTGTATGTGTGTGTGTGTGTGTATATCTATATCTCTATCTATCTATCTATCTATCTATCTAAATCTATATATATATATATAACACCCTAATGGGGGCCTTAAGTCCCAAATTTTAGTCATTTCTTTTATGATCCAAAACTACGTCAAAAGTACTGAATGGATCTTTATGAAATTTGGAAATTATATTCTATGCTTAAGGGCCATAAACCCCATGACAATTCATATATTCTTGCTGTTGATGAAATTTGTACCATAGATATTAGGCACAAATGAAGTAATTATAAAATTTCATCTTCTTAGAAGTTAGAAAGACCCCTTCATCGGGACTTAACACCCACAATTTTGTCATTTTATCTAAGCAAAGACGAATAGTTGTACTCTTGGAAGCTGTGGGGTCATCTGAGCATAGAAGATGAGCATTATTTGTAATTCAGTGGTACAACAGTGTAAGAGCTTGCTTTGACATATACATAGATTGTGATTTCTGCAATGTGCTGCATAAATTGTCAAGTAAATGAGAGGCATCTTTGCTTCCACTGATTCAGTTGCAAAGTGTTGAGTAAAGTTATTTGATTGCAGATCTCCTTTCAGTCTTTTTATTATCATTGGGTCACACATAGTCCCCACATGGTAACATTGATTTCAAGGCCTTCCCAGATGAGTGACTGGTTATTCAAAGACATTTATAGATTGTATATTTATTCTGTCCAGTTACGTATCAGTATAGTGGTCATTTGCAAACTCCAACTTTCATTTCTCCTTAGCCCTCATGTCACACAGTTGTTAATGTTTATTTCAGTTGGGTCACGCCCTTCCAATTGCTATAGATTCGTAATGCATCTTACAGCTGTGCCTGTCACCTGGATGGTGAGGAATCCTATATTGGGAGTGGTAACGACTAGGGTAGGGTAGCTGACTGCTTATTGTGATCATTCATCTTTTGGTTTCCTGTAGCTTTGCTCTCTTTTACAAACCCAGTGAACATATATTTCCTATTTCAATGAAATTCAAACAATAGATATAAGACCCAAGTTAAAAAGATTCTCAACAATTCAACTTCTCTGCTTGACATTAAGACACTCACCCCCAACAGGGGCCTTAACTCTCATATTTTAGAGCTCCATGACCTTCATTTTTCAGGAGTAAAATCCTTTTAACAGGTTCAATAAGACTGGAATTTTGGAATATGTGCATAAAAATCAGTAGTATGGGATACATGTGGCATGATTACAGTTTTTTTAAGGTGTGTAAAGAGGAAATAACCCTCATCTGCGACTTTGATGAAATTCAAAACATAGATATTCCAGTTCATTACAGAAAATATAACAAAAAAGTCTAATTCCTCAATTGCATGTAACACGGGCAAAGCTGGGTATCTCTGCTAGTATATATATATATTTTTCTAGTTTCAGCTCAGAGCTGCGGCCATGCTGATGCACCGCCGTTTTGTGCTACACTGTTATTACGACAAACCTCGTCTAATATGTGGCACTTGGTGAAGAATGGAGTTTGATACAGCTACTCTCATTTGCACCTCTTGCCGTGAGGTAGGTTCATCTGGGACTCTTGACAGGAAGATGTCCAGCTTTGATTTAAAAACCGCTACATCTACTTTGTGCAAGTTCCTCAGACTCTTTGGGAGAATATTAAAAAGCTGTGGGCCCTTGAAACCCAGGCTGTTGCAGAAGCTGGTCCTGAAGCGTGATGGCATTGCTGGGATCTTTGGCACTATGCAGTGTCGTCCCCTTCTAGCATTGGTGTAGCTTACAATGCCAAAATTTGGCACAATTCCTTCCAGGATCTTCCAGACATATATTACTGCATACCTCTCCTGTCTTCTCTCCAGGGTGTAGAGTCTTAGCTGTTTCAACCTTTCCCAGTAGCTGAGCTGTTGCAAAGAGACGATCTTCTTTGTGAATCTTCTCTGGATTGCTTCAAGGTCCGCTGTTAATTTTACACTGGTGGGTGACCATAGCTGTGAGCAGTAATCCAGGCGACTGAGGACGAATGTCCGCCAGAGGACCATCATGGTTTCCTTATCTCTGGTTCTGAATGTTCATAGGATCCACCCAGCCAGTCGTCTGCACTTTGTCGCCATCCTGGTAATGTGCACTTGGAAAGAGGTATCATCACTCATGTCCATACCCAGGTCCCTCACAGACTCAGGCTCTGGGATTGAAATTCCCTGTGGACCGGTGTATCCTGTAAGTTTAATATTCAGTTTTGGATGCTGGTAGCGCAGGGCCTGGAATTTTTCAGCATTAAACTGCATATTATTATCCTCAGCCCATCTGTAAATTGAGTCCAACTCATGCTGCAGATGTGCAACATCGCTGGGGTTCTGTTTTTTTTTGAGACTTTTGTATCATCTGCATAGCTTGCCAGAGTGACTATCTGGGCATTTGAGGGCATATCTGAGAAGGCCACTATAAAAAGTAGTGGTCCCAAGACAGTGCCCTGTGGAACACCGCTCACTATTTGTGTGTTCATAGAGGTGGCTCCATTAACCACTACTGCCTGACTCCTATCTTTCAGGAAGTCATGCAACCACACTCCAAGTTTTCCAGCTATGCCGAGGTCACGTAGTTTGTGGCATATCATACCATGATCCACTTTGTCAAAAGCTTTTGCAAAATCAAGGTAGATTACGTCCACATTTGATTTGTTGAGTAACTGCCTCAACACCCAGTCATATTGCTGTAAGAGCTGGGTCAGGCAGCTCCTACCTGGTCGAAAACCATGCTGGGTATTACTCAGCAAGTTATTTTCCTCAAGGAATGCAATTAGTTTCTTTCTGACTATCCGTTCCATGACTTTGCTGATGTGTGAAGTCAGAGAGATAGGCCTATAGTTTTTGGCATCTGCTCTACTTCCCCCTTTATGTATTGGGCATATTATTCCCTCCTTCAGCTTGCTTGGCAGTTTGCCATTTACAAGAAAGCTCTGGAAGAGAATCTGGAGGGATTTTGCCAGGGGATGCTTACATGCTTTGAGGAGGATGGCTGGGAAACCATCTGGACCAGCAGCTGAGTTTGTGTCCACTTCATCTATGGCTAGTAGGACATCTTTTTCGCTAATGTCAATACATTCTATTGTAACTGCCTCGCTGGTTATAGGTGAGGCGGCAAAGAAGTCCACTGGTTCGTTCACTTGTCTGTGTTCCAACAGGGTGGTAAAGACACTTTTGAACTGGTCATTCAGCATCTCACTGATCATAGTTGGACTGTCTGTGAGGGAGCCATCCTTTTGGAGGAGGGGTCCTATCTTGTAGTGCACTAACAGCTATATCTCTTAAATCGATGAATTTCGTTGCCCAATAAAAATATTAACGATATTTTTTGAATATTTTCTTTAATTTTTTTTACCGAAAAGGCTTCTCCCATGGTTTTGAAGGGCCAGAAACAACAAAAACAAAACAATAATATGCCTAAATTACAATTTTGTTTTCAATTTTGTTTACAATAATGTTTTCTTTTGACACATTCTACCAGTATATGAAGTTTCGAATTGTTTAGTTAACTAGAAAATTCCGTCCATCAAAAGGAAAAGATCCAAAATAACTATCAAGAAACTATAAATAAATAATTATATTTCAACAACAATAATAATAATTTCAAACCCAAAACGATTCAAAATATTCAGGGTGAATAAATATGTCCTTGTTCAAGGAGTAATTTTCCCTGTTATTAGTTTGAATCAGGTTTGGTAGTGGTTGTAGCAAATTAAAGCCTAGAATTATTATACCAAATATTTATTTCAAAGTTTTAATTGCTTGCACAAATGTCTTATTTTAAAAAAAAATACGAATAATAGAATGCAAGAACCATGTAATTCTAGCCATTCAACTCTTTAAAACAATAATTGTAATTTAAATTCAAAAAAGTATTATAAAATTTACAATTAACTACTTCATTTTATTAACCACATAGTACATACTGACCTGTAATGACCCACTACTATTTCTATCACAATTCAGAGCAACCAACTCTGAAATCTATTTGAAATACAGTGTGACTATAAGGAATGTAGAATAATTCAAAGGAAAAGTGTTCTATAAATAACCACTCTCCTACAGTCCAGTAAAATTTGTCAACATCTACAAAGACTGCTGCTGGTGCTACTCTTTTACTTCTTTACTTATTTCAGACATTTGACTGTGGCCATGCTGGAGCACTGTCTTTTAGTCAAACAAATCGACCCCAGGACTTATTCTTTCTAAGCCTAGTACTTAGTCTATCAGTCTCTTTCGCTGAACTGCTAAGTTACGGGGACGTAAATACACCAGCATCAGTTGTCAAGCGATGTTGGGGGGACAAACATATACACATACATACATATATATATATATATATATATATATATATATATATATACACACACACACATATATACGACAGGTTTCTTTCAGTTTCCTTCTACCAAATCCACTCACCAGGCTTTGGTCAGCCTGATGCTATAGTAGAAGACACTTGCTCAAGGTGCCACGCAGTGGGACTGAACCCGGGACCATGTGGTTGGTAAGCAAGCTACTTACCACACAGCCACTCCTACGCCTATACTACCAGATTTTTACACAAAGAATCAGTTGTGAATAGCAGTTCATCATTGAACAACATGATTTACTGCAACCACTACCAAGCCTGATTCAAACTAATAACAGGGAAAATTACTCCTTGAACAATTACATATTTATTCACCCTGAAGAGATCGTACAAATTATGCAGTATAAATCCCTGCAAAGAAATATGCAGCAATTTGCAATTGACACATATCTGACAATTATTATGAATGAACCAAGTAGAAAGTCTAGGTGTTCAAATTCTTGTTTTCTTTATCAGTATTGTGATTTTACACTCTAAGTAGCTAGGAGACAAACTGTAGCATCAGATGGTAATTTTTAGGAAATATACCTTAAAATGGACCATCAGAAGAAACTGGCCATGGCACTTTACATAGATTAATGTGTTATCTCCCTGGATATTTATATCCCACCTCTTACTATATATACATATATATATATATATAATATATATATATATATATATATATATAATATATATATATATATATATATATATATAGGCATTGCTGTGTAGTTAGGAAGCTTGTTTCTCAACTACATGGTTTTGGTTCAGTCCCATTGTATGGCACCTTGGGCAAGTGTCTCCTGCTATAGCCACATGCCAACCGAAGCCCTGTGATTAAATTTGGTAGGTGGAAGTTTCCATCATGTTTGTACATGTGTGTGTATAAGTGCTTGTGCCTCCTAACAGAGGGGAGGGATATCATACAAAATGAAACAGAAAGTGAGGTGATGCATTAAAAAATGCAAGTTATGAATTTAATTTACTGATTGGTTTAATTTCAGGTGACCGAATGGGCTGTGGTATTTCATTTCCTCGGGATTACACTGTGGACCTATACAGTCAGGGCTCTGTATCAAACTCTCCTGAAGATGTCACAGATTTGGCTGATTTCAGTGATAGTAGTTCTGAAGACAACGAGATATGGGAAAAACAACATTCAGAAACTTGTGTTCGGGTAAATAGTACCACTGAACTTTATTTTCATATATGTTTGAGTGCATGATACAGAACAAGAAATTTAGCACTTTTTCATAGTTTTATGAACTATACATATTGCACTAAATATAAAATAAAACATAATTATTTAGTATATCGATTCATACCAGTACAAATATGAAGAAAATTGACTTATAGTTCATCAGAATGTCTGAAAAAAAGAACAGAAAAAAATAATTTCACAGAAGGCCAGTGGGGTCCAGTTGGCTCCCAATGACAATATTTTATGCTATAATGTCCATATGACTGGAAATTCTAAACTCAAAATGTGTGTGTGTGCATACATAAACTATTGACAATAAAAATCATGAGATATAAAATCATTTAGATAAAAAATGTAAAAGTTGCATAACTTTAAAAAGGACCCTGCCAGCCCACTAGTGTAGATCAGAAAGTTTTTTATAAATAAAGTTTGAATATGAAATTTTTAAGGATACAGAATAACAACTGTCAGAAAGATAATTTTTATCAGAACTCACTGAGGTTGACCCTTGAAACTTCAATCTCTAAATATAAACATCTTGTTGGGAAAAATAAATTGGGATCAATTTTTATGTGAAAAGGAGTTAAAGACAAATTATTTAGTTGCAAACTGGAAGAGTTATTGTAACTCTAACACCATGAGTTTTTCCATTTTCAAATGTCGCACTAGAATTTTTAACAGAGTTCCATTTCAAGCTAAATCTTTTTATGGGTATTTCAGTTTATTTAGGTCTACATTATTAGGTTCTATGCATACCTAGAGAGAGAGCAACAAGAAACCATTCAAATATATTTTTTCCTGAAAAGTCAATTGATAGTACATAGTGTACAAGCATGCTTGCTTACGTATGTAAATATGCATGGATACATACACACACACACACATATGCATGCATACACACACACATGCATTCACAGACATACATACACACACTTCCAACTTTCTAAAGTCCTTGTGCTGGTTATAAAAAGAATTGATTACACAGATATCATTATTATAGGTGGCAATTTCAGTGGTCATGCCAGGAAACATCTGTGTGAGTTTCTCTGTTGTATGGATTGTAGAAACCTGTGTTGCAAATAGCTTTTTTTTCTGTTTACAAAACAAAGCTCAGAAAGTCTGGTAGGGATCCAACTAATCCTCACAAGACAAATTGAAAGTTGTAGTGATCTCATGTATATATTTTGAGTTTTGCTATTGTCATATGTTCTTTTACCTTTTATCTTTTACTTCTTTCAGTCATTAGACTGCGACCATGCGGGGTCACCACCTTGAGGAATTTTAAGTTGAATGTACGGACCCCAGGACTTATTTTTTTAAAGCCTGGTACTTATTCTCTTGGTCTTCTTTTGATGAACCACAAAGTTATGAGGATATGAGCACTGTAACACTAGTTGTCAAGCAGTAGGGATGGGGGACAAACACAGACACATAGGCATATATACAATGGGCTTCTTTCAGTTCCCATCTACCAAATCCACTCACAAGGCTTTGGTTGACAAAAGCTTATAGTTGAAGATACTTCCTAAGGTGCCACACAGGCAGTGGGACTGAACCCTGAACCATGTGGTTGAGAAGCATGTAAATTATTTTAGCAAATGAGACATTTTACCCTATCAGAAATTTTAGACAATGGAAATCTGTGGAGCCCAGTTTTGACTACATTAAGCAAGGTTTGTTCAGACATACTATTGTTTTTTTGTATTATTCATTCAGTATCAGAAAAATCAACCTGCATTGATTCTATAAACACAATCCTTAAGAGCACCCTCCACTGGGGCCATGCCAACCATTTTCTTTCATCATCATCATCATCGTTTAACATCCGCTTTCCATGCTGGCATGGGTTGGATGGTTTGACTGAGGACTGGTAGGCCAGAGGCTGCACCAGGCTCAATCTGATCTGGCAAAGTTTCTACAACTTGAAGCCCTTCCTAACACCAACCACTGAGAGTGTAGTGGGTGCTTTTACATGACACTGGCACAAGGGTCAGTCAGGTGGTTCTGGCAACCACCATGCTCAAAAGGTGTTTTTTACTTGCTATCTGCATGGAAGCCAGTCCGGCGGCATTGGCAACGACCATGCTTGAATGTTGTTTTTCACATGCCACTGGCACATGTGCTAGTAGGGTGACTCCAGCAATGATCATGCTCGAATGGTGCTTTACACGTGCCACCAGCACGGGAGCCAATCTGTGACCCTGGCAACGATCACACTCGGATGTGCTTTTAACATTCTACTAGAATGAGTGCCGATCAGGCGGTACTGTCATTGGTCATGTCAGAGATTTTGATTTGTTTTCGCTTACCTCAATAGGTCTTCACAAGCAAAGTTCATTGTCCAATGAACAAATAAGGGGTACTCATAAGTGGGCCGGTTACACCCACTGACATAGGCCATGGGCGATGGTCTCACTTGGCTTGTCGGGTCTTCTCAAGCACAGCATATCTCCAAAGGTCTCAGTCACTTTTATTGCCTTGGTGAGGCCCAATATTTGAAGGTCATGCTTCAACACCTCATCCCAGGTCTTCCTGGGTCTATCTCTTCTGCAGGTTCCCTCAACTGCTAGGGTGTGACATTTTTTCACACAGCTATCCTCATCCATTCGCAACACATGACCATACCAGCACAGTCGTCTTTCTTGCACGACACATCTGATGCTTCTTAGGTCCAACTTTTCTCTCAGTGCACTTACATTCTGTTGTGTATGCACATTGACATTACTCATCCAGTGGAGCATACTGGCTTCATTCCTTGCAAACTTATTCATGTCCTCAGCAGTCACAGCCCATTTTTCACTACCATGTAGCATGGCTGTTTGTACACATGCATCATACAGTCTAGCTTTTACTCTGAGCGAGAGGCTTTTTGTCACCCACAGAGGTAGGAGCTCTCTGAACTTTGCCCAAGCTATCCTTACTCTAGCAGCTACACTTTCAGAGGATTCACCCCCACTACTGACTTGGTCACATAGGTAACGGAAGCTATCAACTACTTGTAGTTTTTCTCCCTGGAATGTGATGGAAGCTGTTCTCTGTGCATTTTCAGTGTTTATTGCTCCCGAGCATCTGCCACATACAAAAACTATCTTCCCCGTTGGCCTCCCTTTGATATTACTGCACCTCTTATGTGTCCATAGCTTACACTGGGTACATCTTATGGAGTTTCTACCTATGCCTTTTCTACAGATTGATCAGGGCCATCTACCTGAAGGGATTTGTGAACTTTGGTTTTAGCTAGGTTGATTCTAAGGCCCTCCAATTCTAATCTTCCACACCTGAAACTTCTCTAACCATTCATCTATCTCTCGTTTCCTCATTGACCACCAGATAAGAGATCAGAGGACCCTGTCAAAAGCTTCCTCCATGTCAACGAAAGCTAGGTACAGAGGCTTATCTTTGGCTGGATATTTCTCTTGCAGCTGTCTTACCAGAAATAAAGCATCAGTGGTGCTTTTCTCTGGCACAAACCCAAACTGCATCTCATCTAGACTGACTCTCTCCCTAATTAGTTGGGTTATGACCTTCTCCGTGACCTTCATTACCTGATCCAACAACTTGATGCCTCAGTAATTATTTATATCTAATGTGTCACCTTCACTTTTGTAGCAGTTGACTATGGTGCTGTTACACCAGTCATTGGGGTATGACTCCTTCATGTATCACTTGGTTGACTATACTGGTGACTAGGCTATAGCCAACACCACCAGATATTTTGAGCATCTCTATGGCGATTCCTGATGGGCCGGGGGCTTTCCCTGTCTTCACACTCTTAATTGCTTTATCTACTGAGGTACTGTCAATTTGGATAGCTGGTCCCTCTGTTGGGTCAGCATTCAGCAGACTCTCTTTCTCCCATTCATCACCATCATCGTTTAACGTCCGCTTTCCATGCTAGCATGGGTTGGATGATTTGACTGAGGGCTGGCGAACCAGATGGCTGCACCAGGCTCCAATCTTGATCTGGCAGAGTTTCTACAGCTGGATGCCCTTTCCTAACGCCAACAATTCCGAGACTGTAGTGGGTGCTTTTACGTGCCACCGGCATGGAGGCCAGTCAGGCTGTACTGGCAACAACCTCACTCGAATCTTTTTACACATGCCACCAGCACAGGTGCCAGTAAGGTGATGCTGGTAACGATCATGCTCAAATGGTGCCTTTTATCTGCCACTGGCACGGAAGCCCGTTAGCCACTCTGGCAACGATCATGCTTGGATGGTGCTCTTAGCACCCTACTAGCACAGGGCTCAAGTGCCAGTAAGGCGATGCTGGTAACGATCACACTCGAATGGTGCCTTTTATGTGCAACTGGCATGGAAGCCGGTTAGCTGCTCTGTCAGCGATCACACTTGTATGGTGCTCTTTGCACCCCGCCAGCACGGACGCCAGTCATCGAATTTGATTTTGATTTGATTTGGATTTCACTTGCCTCAACTGGTCTTCGCAAGCAGAGTTTAGTGTCCAAAGAAGGAAAAGGTATGCATAAGTGGGCTGGTTATGCCCCTGGCATAGATCACGAGGTTATGGTCTCATTTGGCTTGCCGGGTCTTCTCAAGCACAGCATATTTCCAAAGGTCTTGGTCAGTAGTCATTTCCTTGGTGAGGCCTAAAGTTCGAAGGTTGTGCTTCACCACTTCATCTCAGGTCTTCCTGGGTCTACATCTTCCACAGGTTCCCTCAACTGCTAGGGTGTGGCACTTTTTCACACAGCTATCCACATCCATTCTTGCCACATGACCATACCAGCGCAGTAGTCTCTCTTGCACACCATATCTGATGCTTCTTAGGTCCAACTTTTCTCTCAAGGTACTTACACTCCGTCGAGTATGCACACTGACATTACACATCCATTGGAGCATACTGGCTTCATTCCTTGCGAGCTTACGCATGTCCTCAGCAGTCACGGCCCATGTTTCACTGCCATGTAGCATGGCTGTTCGTACACATGCGTCATACAGTCTGCCTTTTACTCTGAGTGAGAGGCCCTTTATCACTAGCAGAGGTAAGAGCTCTCTGAACTTTGGCCAAGCTATTCTTATTCTAGCAGCTACACTTTCAGTGCACCCTCCCCCTCTACTGACTTGGTCACCTAGGTAACGGAAGCTATCAACTACTTGTAGTTTTTCTCCCTGGAATGTGGCGGAAGTTGTCCTCTGTACATTTTCAGTGTTTATTGCTCCTGAGCATCTGCTACATACAAAAAACTATCTTCCCAGTTAGAGGATAGGGGCTTCCGATACAGGTGGTAGGGGCAGGAGGGCGGGTATAGTGTGAAATAGCAAAATTTCATCTTCTGGATTCATATTTTTTGGGGGAGTTATTAAAATGGAGTAGTGTGTGCACTAGTTTATATAGGGTGGGGTGGTGGAAGAGGGGGAAGTGTTGGCGAAGCAAGTGGTAATTGAAACAGAGAGAGAGGATGCCAGAGTTAGGGTGGTCAGGGATAGAACACGAGGGAGAAAAATATTCTTTTGGGATTTTGGGTAACATAATTTAATGAAACAGCAATTGCTGATAATAGTGAAATAGAATTGAAAAATCTTAGAATTTTTGGTCAGCCAATCTGTGACAAAATTAGAGAAATATGTGACGATGTGACAAATTTGAATAAATGAATAGGTAACGAATAGTGAATGTGCAGGAAGGAACTTGAGTTTGTGTTAAGACCCAGGAAGACAAAAACTATGTTTACATGGTAATGAAATAGATAGAATAATGAAAGGAATCTCTTCTAAACATGAATACCAATCAGCTAGTACCCTCACAGTCTCTACTGCTGTCTCTCATTATCACTGATGGTCTGTCATGGCAAAAGCTTGTCCTTAATACAGCTAGAAACCACATCCAAATTCTTCTGTTTAGGACCAGAAGACATTTTAGCCCCAAACAGCTGTTGACACTCAACAAAGCTCAGTGGAGTAATGCTTCTACAGCTAGGAGGGTGCCGCTGCTATGCACACTGACATCCTGTGTTATATTGAGTGAAGGGCCACTCAGCCAATTGGCAATGGACAACTCTGGCCACTGGCATTCTGTCTCCTCTCTGTCTTTTCTATCACTATTGTAATGACCTTTGTTCCTTGGAGCTCCACCACTCACACCCTGACCCACTTCTCTCTCCACATCTTGTCACCTTGGATGTGTCCGACCCTTACCCCACCCCTGCCCTGCATTAACCACTATTCACAATACTTGTTCTCCAGAACATCATCTATCTGAAATCTCCTCTACATTCAAACAAGTAGCAAGAGTCAGCCCCATTATTGTCCATTGTTTCCTCAGCAAGAGCCTCTGTATGTTTAATCTGGAACAGCAGACTACTTGTCTCATGGATGCTGATTTCCTTCATCAGTTCAGCTGTTGATGGATATTAAGTACCATCAACTTAACTCCATGACCACCCTTACTGCATAAAGAGTCACTACACATACAATTTCAGTCAACTTAGTATTATTAGAGACAATTTCAGCAAAGTATGCTTGTCTTCTTCGCCGGCACCTAGATATTATACAAGTGTACAGCAATAGCAGAGTAGTGCAGATAGTTACAACCAAATCTCATTGCTTTCTACCAGATTGGCTGAAAGTTGCAAAATTGGAGGTCAATCATATACTTAACTAGGAATATACTTTTCCGATGTGGATATACATGTAATCCTCAAAGAGACCCCAAGTGACTGGCTTCCTTGCATTAATTATAGCGTGCTCAATGCTGGCAGTAACCCCAACATTACCCAAAACTCCATTTCAGAATTTTTCTTCATCCTTGAATGGTACACTAAAGAGTTGATCAAGCCTTTATGCAGTTTGCATTAAGTTTCAACATCTGTAGTTTACTGTATGTTAAAAGGTCATAACCAAGGATGGAAATTCTAGAAGATAACAGTTCTAGAGAGGAAGGATGCAGAAACTGTGTATGCTAGACCTGAGATGTGAAATATAAATGGTGTGATCAGAAAAGCAGGGGCATGTGGTTTGGGTTGGCCTGAGTAGAAGGGGTTTCATAAAAGTTGTTATTAGTAGAAGCAGAGAGGAATCAGTTGAAAATAGAAGTTGGTGCATGCTAGGAGTTGATCTTTGTTAATTTATTAGCAAAATTATTTGTTAATTTATCTAAACTAATTGTGAGCTAATCAGTGCAGGAAGTTTTTGCAGCAAAAGTACTGTAGCTTGAATACGGAAATGAAAGCTGTTCAGAAAGGTGTTTCCATTGTTAGTAACATAGGATGTCTGTTGTGAAAGCAAAACTTTTTGAAACTTATATAAGAAACATAATAATGCATGGTAGTGAGACATGGACATTGAATATGGTAGATCTGCAGTGGCTGGTTGGAGATTAAATGAGATGAAAATGATTCATTGAATATATAATGTTTGCATGCATGAAAGACAGAGCACTAGTGAACTGAGATAGTGATTAGGTATTAAATGAAACAATCTAAGTGAGCAAGAGAGCTGATTCTGCTAGTATAAGTATGCAATGCCAATGGGTGATGAAACAGACAGGAAAACATAAGTAGTCAGATCAGTCAGGTCTCTGGGTACTGGTCTCACAGAAGAGAGAGCAGAAAACAAAGTAGTAGCAATATACTGTACAGTAGATTCAGCCTACCCCATGATAGTAAAGAAAAACAGATAATAAATATAGATTAGGATTCTGATAGTATCAATATTCTACTATGTGGTTGGTCATAGTAGGTAGGCAATGAACATACATACCACAAAAACATTACATCAGGTTTGAAGTGGACAGCAGTTGGCAGAACAGGTAGAGCTAAAGATGAAATACTTTGGGGCATTTGTTTACATAAGTTTAAGTCCTACCAAACCAACTTTGCTTTTCCTCTTTCCAAAGTCAATAAATGCAAGTACTGGAGTTAATAAAATAATGCTGCATTACGGCACACTCCAATGTTCAAAACCAGTAAAAGAACAAGCTTGATTGCAACAGAATTTTTATTGTTTCTGAATAAACAGATTAAATTTATTGATCAAAATTTTTTAATGATTTTCATGCTTTTTCTGTTTTTACAAATAGATTTTCATTCTTTTTTCTTTTCTCTCGAAGTGCAAACTGTTTCTAGTTACATATTTCTCAATTCCTTTTCTTCTTGTCAGGTCTTCTTCACCAGAAACGGTCGTACAATTGGCAGTCGGGAAATGAAAATTTCAAAGGATGGTCTCTATCCAACTATTGGCATGTTGAGCAGTGATGAAAAAGTAAAAGTGGACTTACGGCCATTAACTGGCTAATTAAAAGAAGAAAAGTGTGTGTGAGCGAGCGAGTGAGTGTGTGTGAGTGTACATGCGTATGCATGTGTGTGTATGCTTGTGTCTCTCTCTCATGTATATGTGTGTGTGTGTATGTACACAGACACACAAATATACATGACAACAGTGGAAGGAGTAAGATTTTTTCACAGATGTTTCGACTGAGATTTGCATTGGTGCTTATGAATAGTTTTCATGAGTGGACAGCACAAAACTCAAAATAAACAACTATGAAAATTCCAGAGTTCTCACTGTCATTATAACTATAATTAACTGTACAGTATGTATTGCATTCTTTTCTCTTTGATTTCTTTTAACAAATGCATATCTGTATGTGTGTGTGTGTGTGTGTGTGAACAATATTTATATATTGAATTAGTGCTTAAGCACTAAAATATATCTACTGAATTTAAGAGCTTACTTATTAATATGTTGCCAAACTCCAATATAATATTATTATAATATAATATAATATTATTACAATGTAATAATCATAAATGGAATGAGTTTGCAAATATATTGAGTAAAAGGAATGTTCAGAGCAACATATTTAGAATAATAAAAAGTAAAGATTTTATACATTTTTCATAAATTCTTTTTAAATCCTACAACTGTTTTCATTGTTAAAATGCAAACATCATCATGTATATACTCATTACATAATTAATACACACACACATATATATGTAAATCTGTATAGGTAATATATGTATATGTATCTGTATGTAATATTTATATATATATTTATATTGATTATATATATATATAACAGTGGTGCATCAGCATAGCCCCAGCTCTGAGCTGAAACAAGAAAAAAAACTCCAAAAAAACCAAAAAACTAACATACCCATGTGTCATAAAAAATGCCGACAGTTTTGTTAATGATAGAAAATGGCACATCAACACAAAGGGAAAAACCATTAATAAATGTTTGCAATCAAGTAAATGTATGTACATACACAGAATTGAAACACTTGGTGAATCAGATACAACTGGGACATCTTATTTATTCTTTACATTAATCTTAATCTTAAGATTAAGATTAATGTAAAAAATAAATAATGCTGAATCAAAGTAACACCAAATATATAGTGCGTGTGTTTTTATTGGCTAAACTGGCAAAATGACCATTCCGAAATACAACCATATTTGTTTCAACACACAATTTCACATCAAAAATCTTGCAAAACAAATATATATATGTATATATTTGCATATATGCAAACAAGTCCTTGCAAAACCATTGCAGCTACTTTTTCAGAGCTTCCTCACAAATGGTAAACTCCCGGACAAACTAAAGGAGGGAATAATATGCTCTATCCATAAGGGAGGAAGTAGAGCAGATGCTAAAAACTATAGGCCTATCTCTCTGACCTCACACTTCAGCAAAGTTATGGAACGAATAGTCTGAAGGAAATTAATTGCATTCCTTAAAGAGAATGGCTTGTTGACTGACACCCAGCATGATTTTTGACCAGGAAGAAGCTATCTGATATGCTCTTGCAGCATTATGACTGGGTGCTGAAGCAGCTGCTCAACAACTCAAATGTGGATGTGGTATACCTCGACTTTGCAAAAGCCTTTGATAAAGTTGACCATGGTATTTTTTTGCCACAAGCTGTGAAATCCTGGCGTAGATGGAAAACTTGGAGAATGGCTACATGACTTTCTAAGAGATAGAAGTCAGGTAATAGTGGTCAATGGGGTTACCTCCAAGGAAACACAGATAATGAGTAGTATTCTACAGGACACTGTTCTGGGGGCCCCTGCTATTCATACTGGCCCTCACTGATATGCTGTCAGCTGCTCAGATAGCCACCCTTGCTAGCTATGCAGACAATACAAAAGTCTCTCAGAGGATGCAGGACCCTGGAGACATTGAGCATCTAAAACATGAGTTGGGCTGAGGAAAATAATGTGCAGTTTAATGCTGGAAAATTCCAAGCCCTGTGCTACCAACACAGGAAACTCAATGAAAAGCAGATAGGATTCACTAGCTGAGAAGGGATCCCAATTCCTGAATCAAAATCAGTGCTTGACCTGGGCATCAACATGAGTAATGATGCATCTTTCCAAGTGCACATTACTAAGTTGGCAATAAAATGCAGACATCTGGCTGGCTGGATCCTTTGAACTTTCAAAACAAGAGAAAAGGAAACCATGATTGACCTCTGGAGGACTTTAATCCTCAGCTGTCTGGATTACTGCTCCCAACTGTGGTCACCAAACAGTGTAAAATTAGCAACAGAACTTGAGGCAATCCAGCAAAGTTACATGAAGAAGGTCGACACAATGCAACATATCAGCTATCGGGAAAGACTGAAAGAGTTAAGATTTTACTCCCTGGGGTGAAGGTGGGAAAGATATGCAGTGATATCCACCTGGAAAATCCTAGAAAAACTTGTGTCAAACTTTGGCATTGTCAGTTACATAAACAGAAGGATGGGACACCACTGTATAGTACCACAAACCCCAATATTGCCATCAGGATACAGAACCAGATACTGCAACACTCTGGGTTTCAAAAGCCTACAGCTCTTCAATATCCTCCCACAAAACCTGAGAGACCTGCATAGCATGGATGTAGGCTTTTTCAAAACAAAACTAGATCTCCTTCTGTCAAGAGTTCTGGATGAACCTACCTCAAGGCAAGAAGCACAGATGAGGGCAGCAAGGTCAAACTCCCTCATCCACCAAATGTCACACATCAGAGGATGTTTAAGAAAAGTGTAGCAAAGTAAACGGCCCCAGCATAGCTGCAGTCCTTGGACTGAAACTAAAAATATTTATGTATGTCTATATATATATCTGTGTGTGTATGTATGTATATATATATCATCATCATCATCATCGTTTAACGTCTGTTCTCCATGCTAGCATGGGTTGGATGGCTCAACCGGGGATCTGGGAAGCCAGAAGGCTGCACCAGGCTCCGGTCTTATCTGGCAATGTTTCTACAGCTGGATGCCCTTCCTAACACCAACCACTCCGTGAGTGTAGTGGGTGCTTTTTACGTGCCACCTGCACTGGAGCCAGGCGAGGCTGGCATCGGCCACGGTCGGATTGGTGCATTTTACGTGCCACCGACACGGAAGCCAGTCGAGGCGGTGCTGGCATCGGCCACGATTTGGATAGTGCTTTTTACGTATCTCCAGTCCAGGGGTCCTGGCATCTGCCAGGTGCCAGTCATAGGATTCGTTCAATTTCGATTCTGATTTTGATTTCACTTGCCCCAACAGGTCTTCGCAAGCAAAGGTGCCTGTCGTCGGATGAGGTTTGATATTGACTTCGCTTGCCTCAACAGGTCTTTGTGTGTCCAAGGGAGGAAAGGCATGCATAAGTGGGCTGGACTCACTTGTCCTGCCTAGTCTTTTCACGCACAGCATATTTCCAAAGGTCTCGGTCGCAGGTCATTTCCTCAGTGAGACCTAAAGTTCGAAGGTCGTGCTTCACCACCTCAGCCCAAGTTTTCCTGGGTCTACCTCTTCCACGGGTTCCCTCCCTCCACTGCTAGGGATTGGCACTTTTTCACACACCTATCTTCATCCATTCTCGCCACATGACCATACCAGCGCAATTGTCTCTCTTGCACATCACAACTGATGCTCCGTAAGTCCAACATTTCTCTCAGGGTACTAACGCTCTGTCGAGCATGCAAACTGACATTACACATCCATCGGAGCATACTGGCTTCATTTCTCGCGAGCTTACGTATGTCCTCAGCAGTCACGGCCCATGTTTCACTGCCATGTAGCATGGCTGTTCGTACACATGCATCATACAGTCTGCCTTTTACTCTGAGCGAGAGGCCTTTAGTCACCAGCAGAGGTAAGAGCTCCCTAAACTTTGCCCAGGCTATTCTTACACTTTCACCACACCCACCCCCACTACTGACTTGGTCACCAAGATAACGGAAGCTATCAACTACTTCTAGTTTTTTCCCCTGGAAAGTGACGGAAGTTGTTTTCTGCAGATTTTCAGAGGTTAATGCTCCTGAGCATCTGCCACATACAAAAACTATCTTCCCAGTTAGCCTTCCTTTGACATTGCTGCACCTCTTATGTGTCCATAGCTTACACTGGGTACATCTTATAGAGTTTCTACCTACACCTTTTCTACAGATCGAGCAGGGCCATCTTCCTGAAGACATTTGTGGATTTTCTACCTTCCTACTTATTAGTACTTTGGTTTTAGCTAGGTTGACTCTAAGGCCCCTCGATTCAAGACCCTCCTTCCACACCTGGAACTTCTCCTCCAGTTCTGATAGTGACTCAGCAATTATAGCAAGGTCGTCAGCATATAGGAGCTCCCAGGGGCAACCTGTCTTGAATTCCTCTGTAATTGCCTGGAGGACTATGATAAATAGGAGGGGGCTGAGTACTGAACCCTGGTGGACCCCAACCTCTACTTTGAATTCTTCTGTGTACATGTTGCCAACCCTAACCTTACTTACGGCATCCCTGTACATGGCTTGCACAGCCCTCACCAGCCATTCATCTATCCCTAGTTTCCTCATTGACAACCAGATAAGGGATCGGGGGACCCTGTCAAAGGCTTCTCCATGTCAACGAAAGCCAGGTACAGGGCCTTATCTTTTGCTAGATATTTCTCCTGCAGCTGTCTCACCAGAAATATGGCATCAGTGGTGCTTTTCCCTGGCATGAAACCAAACTGCATCTCGTCAAAGTTGACTCTCTCCCTAATCAGTTGGGCTATGACCCTCTCTGTAACCTTCATTACCTGATCCAACAGCTTGATACCTCTGTAATTATTTGTATCTAGGGCATCTCCTTTACCTTTGTAACAGTTGACTAGTATGCTGCTACACCAGTCATTGGGTTTGACCCCTTCGTGTATCACCTGGTTAACTATACGGGTGAGTAGGTTATAGCCGACACTGCCAGATATTTTGAGCATCTCTGCAGTAATTCCTGATGGGCCTGGGGCTTTCCTTGTCTTCATGCTTCTAATTGCCTTAACTACCTTGGACTGTCAACTTGGATGGCTGGTCCCTCTGTTGGGTTGACATTTGGCAGACTCTCTTTATCCCATTCATTTTCTTTATTCAGCAACCTTTCATAGTGGCATCTCCAAACCTCTCTCTTTGCATCCTCATTTAGCGCAAGTGAACCATCATCCATGCGGACACATTTCTCTCCTACCACATCACGATTCTCTCTCACACACTGTCTTGCAACACGAAATACCTCAAGTCTTTCATCCTCACGGCGCAGAACATTGGCAAATTTTTTCTTATCCGCTTCCCCTCTGGCTAAATACACCTGTCTCCTAGCTTCCCTTCTGGCTGTCTGATACAATTCCCTGCTACCACCGTTCTTCCACTCCCTCCAAGCCTGTTTCTTTTGTCTAATAGCCCTGTTAACCACCTTGTTCCACCACCACGTTACTCTGGGTCGAGATGGGACTTTGCTCCATCCACAGATCTGGTCAGTGGCTGTCAGCAGATTGTCCCGTAGAAATCTCCAGTTGTCTTCCACATTAAGTGAAGCTATATCCCCTTCTATTTCGTCAAAGGCTTCGAGTAGTATGTCTCTAAATCTCTGTCCATTTGCAGGATCCTTAAGCTTCCAGACCCTTCTCCTCCAAGCTGGTCTTCTTCTGGGCAACCATTTAGCTCTGATCCTGAAGTCGCTAACTACTAATCTATGTTGAGGAGTACATTCTTCGCCTGGAAAGGTTTTGGCATTTATAAGCAGCCCTCTTTCCCTCTTTCTGGCGAGGACGTAGTCAATCTGACTAGTGTGTCTGCCAGAACGGTAGGTGACTAGGTGAGAGGTGGGTTTCCTGAAGTTGGTATTGCAAACCATAAGGTCATTTGCATCGCAGAACTCCAGCAGCCTGGTTCCCTCCTCATTTCGAGAGCCAAAACCGTAGCCTCCATGAACGCCATGGAAGCCCCCGACATGCCGTCCAACATGTCCATTGAAATCACCTGCCACAAAGAGAAGGTCACTGTCATTTGTCAACGAGGTAGTCTGCAATAGGGTGTCGTAGAATTGGTCTTTCTGCCCTTCCGGTAGCCCTGGTTGAGGGGCATATGCCGAGATGATGGTAGCTGACCTATGGTGAAGCACTAATCTAATCTTAAGTACTCTATCACTTACTCTGACTACCTCGATTACCTTATCTACCCATTTCTCCGCAAGAAGTATACCCACGCCCCCGACCCCGTCTGTGTTCCCTGCCCAGAAAATCTTGTACCTGTGTTCCTTGCCTGTATATATCATCATCATCATTATCATCATTTAATGACCGCTTTCCATGCTGGCATGGGTTGGACGGTTTCACTGAGGACTGGCGAGCCATATGGCTGCACCAGGCTCCAATCTGATCTGGCAAAGTTTCTACAGCTAGATGCCCTTCCTAATGCCAACCACTCCGAGAGGGCCAGTCAGGCAGTACTGGCAATGTTCAAATGGTGTTTTTATGTGCCACTTGCACAGGAGCCAGTCCAGTGGCACTGGTAACGACCTCGCTCAAACGTTTTTCCTGTGCCACGGGCACAAGTGCCAGTAAGGCGATGCTGGTAATGATCACGCTTGGATGGTGCTTTTTACGTGCCACCGGCACAGGAGCCAGTCAGCGGCCCTGGCAACAATCATGCTCAGATGGTGTTCTTAGCGCTCCACTAGCATGGATGCCAGTCATGCAGTGCTGTCATCGAATTTGATTTTGATTTCACTTGCCTCAACAGGTCTTTGCAAGCAGAGTTGAGTGTCCAATGAAGGAAAAGTACGCATAAGTGGGCTGGTTACACCACTGGCATAGGCCACGAGTTATGGTCTCACTTAAGCTTGCTGGGTCTTCTCAAGCACAGCATATTTCCAAAGGTCTCGGTCACTAATCACTGCCTTGGTGAGGCCTAATGTTCAAAGTCATGCTTCACCACCTCTCCCAGGTCTACCTTTTCCACAGGTACCCTCAACCACTAGGGTGTGATACTTCTTCACACAGCTATCCTCATCCATTCTCACCACATAACCATACCAGCACAGTCATCTCTCTTGCACACCACATCTGATGCTTCTTAGGTCCAACTTTTCTCTCAAGGTACTTACACTCTGTCAAGTATGCACACTGACATTACACATCTATCGGAGCATACTAGCTTTGTTCCTTGCAAGTTTATGTATGTCCTCTGCAGTCACGACCCATGTTTCACTGCCATGTAGCATGGCCATTCATACACATGCGTCATACAGTCTACCTTTTACTCTGAGCGAGAGGCCCTTTGTCACCAGCAGAGGTGGGAGCTCTCTGAACTTTGCCCAGGTTATACTTATTCTAGTAGGTACACTTTCAGAGCATCCACCCCAGCTACTGACTTGGTCACATAGGTAATGGAAGCTATCAATGACTTGTAGTTTTTCTCCCTGGAATGTGGCGGAAGTTGTTCTCTGCACATTTTCAGTGTTTATTGCTCCTGAGCATCTGCCACATATAAAAGCTATCTTCTCAGTCAGCCTTCTTTTGATATTGCTGCACCTTTTATGTGTCCATAGCTTACACTGGGTACATCTTATAGAGTTTCTACCTATGCCTTTTCTACAGATTTAGCAGGGCCATCTACCTGAAGGGATTTGTGGTTTGTCTGCCTTCCTACTTATTAGGAAGCCAGGTTTTAGCTAGGTTGACTCTTAGGCCCTTCGATTGTAATCCTTGTTTCCACACCTGAAACTTCTCCTCTAGTTCTGATAGTGACTCAGCAATTAGAGCAAGGTCATCAGCACAGAGGAGCTTCCAGGGGCATTATATATATATACACACACATTATATATTGGGTTGTCCGGAAAGTTTGTGCAGATTTATAGTAGCTTACCTTTCGACTTATTTTAGAACAGTATTGAGTCCATAAAATAGGATTTGACTACACCTCCATTTAGAGCACAGTTTAAGCTATCTTTTCGTCAAAGAAGGTTTATGTTCCTATAAGCTGTGTTAATTCTGTAACCCTTTAAAATGGAAGATAAGAAAGTTCATTTTCGGCACTTGATGCTTTTCTTTTTCTGTAAAGGGAAAAATGCCTCACAAGCAACCAAAGAAATATGCGCAGTTTACGGTGATGTTTCTTTATCCAAAAGAACTGTACGGAAGTGGTTTGCAAGGTTCCAAGCTGGAGATTGTAGCCTTATTGATAAAGAGCGATCAGGCAGACCATCCGCTACAGATGATGACCAAATCAAGTCATTAATTGAGAATAACCCACATTGCACAACCCGAGAATTGGCAGAAAGCCTCAACTTATCAAAATTCGTCGTTCATGAGCACCTGGTAAAGCTTGGGTACACAAATTGCTACGATGTTTGGGTACCACATGAGTTGGATCGCATTTCCATCTGTGATTCACTTTATAAATGGAATGAAAACAAGCCTTTTTTAAAGCAAATTGTGACAGGTGATGAGAAATGGATTATCTACCGAAATGTTCAGAGAAAGTGATCCTGGAGTAAGCACAACTGGACGAGTTAAAAACAGCAATTCAAGAGAAACGTCCAGAATTGACCAACAGGAAGGGTGTTGTTTTCCAACCGCATATTTCTTAGGCAACCAGACAAAAATTGCTGCAGCTCAGCTGGGATGTGTTACCCCACCCTCCAATTTCACCAGATATTGCTTCTTTGGATTTCTACTTATTCATGTCTCTGCAGAATAGTCTTAATGGTAAAAATTTCAATTCTTTGGATGACGTAAAAAGATACCTTGATGAATTCTTTGCCATGAAACCACCTCAGTTCTGGGAAGAGGGTATTTTCAAGTTAAAAGAAAGATGGAGACGGATTATGCAACAAAATGGTTCATATTTAGTTGATTAAAAATGTAATGGCAAGTATTTATTGACCTTTTTCTTTCCTTTAAAAATCAGCACAAACTTTCCGGACAACCTAATATATACATATATCTGTGTGTGTCTGTATATATATATATATATATATATATATATATGAGGATATTAAGGATTCAGATAGAATCAGGTACTTGAAAAAATATGCACCAGGTCGGGTTAGATAAACCTGTGGTCACCACCTGTGGTTGCTAAATATCAAATAGGATACTCCAGTTGTGTACACAGAGAAAGCCAACCCTATGAGTATGGCTACCTGTACCTTTAAATATTTTAAGGACATTAAATAACCCCTATAATAGGTCTTAACCTAGAGCCAATCAAATTTACTCCCTCTTCCGTTGACCCAAAAGTTTGCTTAATCATCTGAGTTCTTATATTCTCATTCTCCTTTTCCATTACTTCCTAACCACTCTTACTATATAACCCAGTTAACATTATTCGCATAGTATGCGATATTGAAGGAACTAATCACTCCATTTGTGTTTTGTTTTTGGATTTGGTTTGCAAGATTCTTTATGTGAGTTTGAGTGTTGAAGCATGTTCTGTTGTGTCTGGGGAGAGTCATTTTCTTTTTGTGCCTTATAATTTAACACACTCACTTGTAAAATTTCCACTTATTTCTTATTTTCCTAAAATTTTCGTTGTGTATTGCAACCTTTTCAATAGCTGTTATTTACACTGCGTTCCTTTTTGTTTGTTTGTGTGTTCCTTTTTGTTTGTTTGTGCACATGTGTGTGGGTCAGTGCATGCATATATTAATGTATGTGTGTATGTATGTATGTATGTTGTCTAATTTCTTTCTAGCCCCACATATATACTCTAACCCTATCTTTCTGATCATATCCAGAGAGCTGCATGTTCTGTGTATGTTTTTTGTTTCATAGGGTTTGCATAGTGGGGACACATTGTTCATTATTCCAACTAAGTCTACTATCAGTATGTTAATTTTCATGTTGTGTGACAAAGCTGAGTTCTTGTGAACAACATATTTTGAAGCTATGGGTTTCATGTAATAGGAGTGGAGGAGCTGCACTCTATTTGTGGTTTACCTATTATGTGGTTTACACATAAGCGATTGTGATAATATTTAAGCTAAAAATCACAGCCTGCACACCCTAGCCAGCACTTTTCCAATTCTACCTTTATTTGTGCTGTGCAAGTTTAGTAATGAGGAACACACTATCCAAAGTTCTTACCCACGATTATTGGTCAGAGTTGCAGCACCTGATTCAAACAATGGTGATTATACTACCTAATTAAATGATATCAATGCCACCTATATAACATTCCAAATTGCTAATCAATAGACAACTGCCCACTACCAGCTTACTTAGATATCCAATATGGTATTTCCTCTAACTCAGTATTAGGTGAAATTTATTATGTAACTCCTTTATTTCTTGAACTCCTTAATGAGGGGTAGTACACTACTATTCTACCAGGTATTTCCTGACACCTTATTTGTTACAGTAATAATTCCTTTCCAAGTGCACATCTCCTCATATTACAAGTGGCCTCCACTATCCCATATAACATATTTGTATCTGTATCAACATACTACATCTTTCTCTCCTTTACCAGATAAAATAATTGCACAAAACTCTACAATTCTACAATAGTTAAAACTAATAATTTAATTTCATTCATATCCTCCCCCACATTCAACCTATATCCACAGAATACCCCTAAATTCAATGGTATCTCTGCCTTCCTCTCTTTGATCTTTAGCCTTAACTAGTGAAACCTAAACCCCGATGCTATATCTAATTGGCTTTATTTACACACCTATATTGGGTTGGCAAGAAAATAATTTCTTTTTTCACAAATAGATAGTTAACAATGTTTTTGAATGACTTTTGTCAATGTTATGATTTTTTTCCTGTTGATAGCTGTTACTTCTAGCTTACTTTAGAAGCAAATTGCACGTAATTTTGTTTAAAGCTGTTAGTTCAGTGTCAATTTTAACATGGAGTGTAAAAACGGTCATTTTCGCCATATTTTACTTTTTTATTTCCGTAAAGGCAAGAAAGCTGTCGAGGCTCACAAAGAGATGTGTGAAGTTTATGGTGTTGATTGTTTAACAGAACACACATGTCAGAAATGGTTTTAAAAATTCCATTCTGGAGATTTTTCACTCAAAGATGACCAACGTTCTGGTCGACCTACTGAAGTTGATGATGACTGAATCAAAGCCATAATTGAGTCTGATTGTCATATAACTGTGCAAGCGATTGTAGAGCGGTTAAATGTATCACACTCAACAATTGAAAATCACTTAAAATGTCTTGGGCTCATTAAGAAACTCAATATTTGGGTTCCACATAAATTGAAAGAGATTCACTTAACACAATGAATCAATATTTGCAATATACATCACTAATGCAATGAAATCGACCTTTTTTTTTAAACGAATCATCACTGGTGATGAAAAATGAATTGTCTACAATAACATCAATTGAAAACGATCACAGTCCAAGTGTAATGAATCAGCATAAAACATATCAAAAGCCAAACTGCATAAAAAACAGGTCATACTGTCAATTTGGTGGGATTACAAAGGTGTTGTGCATTTTGAGCTGCTTCCAAGGAACCAAACGATCAATTCAAATGTTTACTGTCAACAACTAATGAAACTGGAGGAAGCAATCAAAGAAAAACAGTCAGAATTGGCAAATCGTATAAAGCATAAATATCATATTACACCCTTTCACAAGCTAAATTCTTAACCTAACTCCACCACTTCAGGCCCACAACTGCCAATTTTGTTACTTATTCTCTCATTTCATGGTACACCTCGACAGACTTCAGCTATGTTGCTGCTGTATTTTCTTCATAAATTCTTTTGTTTTTAAAATTATGCTTCATCTGATGATTATGGTTTTTGTAATGAAGTAATGATTGTATATTCTATTTAAAAATGCATACGAAACATTTGTAATGAGCTGACAATTAACCATCATATGTTATTATACATTTGTGTGTGTGTATATATATATATATATATATATATATATAATATATATATATATATATATAATATATATATATATG